>NC_069501.1:517667415-517967415 GCF_027579735.1 Bombina bombina | reverse complement strand
TTTTTTTTTAAATGTATTTATTTGAGGTTAAAGAAAATGGAAATACATATATTTATATTCAGTTGTTCAGTCAATTTAGTGATTTATCTCAACTAAAAAATATTCAGGTATGTATGAACATTCATCATTGCTGTTCTGTAACACACAAAATAGCAACAGGCACAAGAATGAATCGAGTTAATTCTGTTTGGGGCACTAAGTTAAATTGTAACTGTATGAAACTTGTATATAAAAACAAAACCACTGCATTTAATTGTTCTAGATTAATTCCAGCGAAGCAAAACCATCAGGTCTATACAAAATTAATTATCTGACAATTACTATATTATTCTAATGCCAAATTACTTTGACATTTATTTTCTAGTTAAAGGTTGTTCTGATTTTTTTTTGTATCTGTTTACATTTTTTTTTTTTTACTTGGCTTACACTCATTTTTCAATGAACAATTAACTTGATTTTCAGCAAATAAGTTTACATTTTTAGTACATATCACTGCAGTTTTATTTTTTAAAATATTATTTCAGTCTCTCATTATAATCTACTAGTCATATTGCTCTGTAGAAATATTTTAAGCATTACATCTTTGGAGGATTTAATAATTATTTTTTTATAAACTTGTTTTAAATATTCTATTCATATATAAATATTATATAAAAGTGCAAAAGTCTATTTATTTATTTTTTAAATAACATAATAATCAGTTGGGGCTAAACAACACAATCTCCCAACTGGATAAAAATAATTGTATATTAACCAAACAATTATTAATTGGACCTTCAACCTTTACAATATTATGGCCCACTATTTTAAGGGACACTGAACCCAAAACGTTTTCTTTTGTGATTCAGATAGAGCATGCAATTTTAAGCAACTTTCTAATTTACTCCTATTAGCAAATGTTCTTCATTCTCTTGGTATTTTTGTTTGAAAAGCAAGAATATAAGTTAAGATGCGACCCATTTTTGGTGAACAACCTGGGTTGTTCTTGCTGATTGGTGGATAAATTCATCCACCAATAAACAAGTGCTGTCCAGGGTTCTGGACTTTCTTTTTCAAATAAAGATAGCAAGAGAACGAAGAAAAATTGATAATAGGAGTAAATTAGAAAGTTGCTTAAAATCGCATTCTCTATCTAAATCATGACAGAAAAAAATTGGGTTCAGTATCCCTTTAGACACTTGATAATATATAAATGCATTGTGAGAGTTTTTAGTTTACAGGAGGATATTTTCTGTTGTGATTGAGATCTGCATTTTTTTATGGTCACTATTAATATAACTGAATGTTTACTGAGCTCGTTCTCAGAGTTGAACAAGTATGCATTTTGCATATTTGGGAAGAGGGTGTGTGATTGCCTTGCCAGCTGCCTTTGTGTGCTGCTTTTTTTTGCCATATGTTCACCTTTTCAGAAGATTCGGTTCAGGACAATGAGCATATACAATAAATATCAACCTGCCATAACTCCCAGCCAATTCCACAATGTGGCAATTTATATTACAGGTGAATATACCAAATACTGACTTATACATGGTCATGGCTATATAGTTCTAAATAATTCCACAGAGTTTCTTTTAAATAATGTTTTGTTGGTATTTTTTTAGTATAGGAATCATGAAGTGCAAAGTGCATAAACTCTTTAAAATAAAAGATTATTAGGAGTGGTTGCAAATTATTTCCATACGTTTAGAATTATTGCTATATTTATACAACTGCAACAGATTGTGAAACACAGGGCAATATGTTACTGCACAGTTTGTTGTATAGCTTTTACAGAATTGCAAAGTATTTACCATTATGCTACATGATAAATTACAGGTGAGCAGACTCTTAAGGAAGCAATGACTAACCAGAAGTGACTAGCTTGTATCCAGGATATGACAAAAGTGTTCTTAGTTAAATACCTTAGACATTACAAAAGAAGAATGTGATTATTTACATGCAATGCTCTTTTTGTATTGGATATAGACCTTACAGTATATATTACATGTTATACAGATTCCCTAAGTTACTGTACTGGAATAGAGACCAATTCCTTATTATTTAACATTTTTTTTATGATCCTGTTAATCATTTGGAATATATCACCCAATATCTTATTATGTTACTGGATTTATTGTTGTCATGCATAGATATCCATACACAAACACATTTTCATGACCAGGACTCTGAATCCTATTTAATAATGTTTATCAATTCATGTAATAGCTTAGTCTGGATCCTGAGGGTTTATTTAAAGGACCACCATAGAATAGCATAAACAATAAATGCATATTAAAGAGATAATGCCCCTAGTTTGAATTTTGCATGAGTAGTAGATTTTTGTTGTTGTTGACAAATGTCAAAGTAAGTTACATTTTCTTTCCCAATGCATCATGTGACAATCATCAGCCAATCACAAAATGCATATACATATATTCTGTAAATTTTGCACATGATCATTAGGATCTGGTGCATCAGAATTTGTGCATATAAAAGGACGTTATTGAGATAACAGAAGTGAATTGGAAAGTTGTTTAAAATTATGTGCTCTATCTGAATCATGGAAGTTTAATTTTGACTAGATTATCCTTTAAGTTAAGCAAGTTAACTAAGTTAAGTTAGATATTGATATTAGTAGCCACAATATATATATATATATATATATATATATATATATATATATATATATATATATATATATAGAATATAGGAAGAAAACGAGGAATTCCAGGACTGTTGCCAATGTTGGTTTATTAGAGCAGGTAAGTGAGAGACACAGTCACAGTGTGCAGGGATTAGATTTGACGCGTTTCCCGCATGCTCACATGCGCTTCATCATATATATATATATATATATATATATATATATATATATATATATATATATATATATATATATATATTATAATGCCTGATGAAGGGACCTCAGTGTCCTGAAAGCTTGCAATTGTATCCAATATTAGTTAGCTATTAAAGGTATCATTGCTTTTGTTGTTTTCTTACAAAAGGATTATATATATATATATATATATATATATATATATACATACAGTTAATCAGTGTATTCCCAACCGTAATACTGAAATACAATGAAATTGTAAATTAATTATAATCACATATACACGTTATCCTCTCTGTACAAAGATATATACTAAATGGCAGGCAAAATGTAGAGCAGAATGGACAAATGGATACAGAAATTCAATATTATCTCAATTGTTTTTTAACATTTGTGTAGGTTCTATAGCAGTAAAACAGCATATCACACAATGTACACAAATATTGATACACTTTCATAGGGTTTAAATCTTAATTTTTACAAATTATGAATTTAATATGCCTCTTGAATAGCTACTAAAATATTTTACCCGTTATTTAAAGGGATTGAAAGGTCAAAAATGAAATGTGCATAGATGCATTTTAATTTGAAATAGAAACGTTTGTGCAATATACATCTATTTGAAAAAAATGCTTCTAGTAAAAGTTATTACTGTTTTTCTTTGGCATACGCACATATCCTGTCAAGGCTCGTGCACCAGTATTCAAACAACTCACCTTCTCAAAGAGTCAGCAGTGACTTGTATGAGAAAAATTAAGCCTACAGAAGCAATACATACCACTGCCAGCTCTCTGAGCAGACATGGTGTTTGAATACTCGTGCACAGGCCCTCGCAGGATATGTGCCTATGCCTGAAAAAAACAGTATTGCAAAAATGCTTCTATTTCAAATTGAAATGCCCCATGCACATTTCATTTAATTTTTTACCTTTCTTTCCCTTTAATCTTGTATCTCCTTCAGAATCAAGAAATGCATTTTTTATGTTCTGGACTGAAATACCCATTCATGATAAAACACTAGATAGATAAGTTCATAGAATAATATAGGAACCAGTGTTTTATCTTCTGTGAGAAAATATCACTTTGATAACTCTAGGTCACTAGGTCCGTTTTGAGATAACAAAGCACTAGTGTGCTACCCTGTGATTGACACTAAACAACCTGTAATGTAACATATTTTTAAAATGTAATTGTTTATCTGTGGTTTACATTTTGTTTTAAAATATTTTTAAAAAATTCATAATGTTCCAATTACCGAATTAATCACCCTGTGCACCATAAATGGATATTTTCCTTCTAATGAAAAAGCTCTATTTTAACGTTACACACACATGTGCATTTCCACAGCACCAAAATCGTAGAACTTTTTTAAAGCATGTGAACAACCATTTAAAAAAACAAAAAACAAGGTAATATTATTTAAAATACAACAAATAAGAACATAATGTACCTTCAATTACATTATTTTAGAAAAATAAGGAGTATGTTCTGCCTAGCTTATAGAATTTTTTTGTATTTCACACCACTCCAATCCATTAGATAACCAGTAGAAAGTGCCGTTATCTTGCAGTTTTCTAGTTTATTGTAATTTCAAGTGGTACCAGTACTTTGTATTACGAAAATTCAACAGTCCAACAAATTTTTTTTTTTTTTAACATTTTTTTCAGAGAATTTTGGGCATCCCTAATCTACCACAATTGGGCTTTCTCTAAGCATAATTTAATATTTGCCTGCAAGTGTTTGTTTTTTTTAAATAGAAAAATTATATAGCTCATGCCAGATTTTTAAACTATAAAATTAGCGCACATCTTAAATAACTCATTAGAATGTTAAGTTATGATTGTATTTTAGTGTGCGGAAGTTTAACAAATGTTTAATTATAAATATACTCAAAATATAATAAACTGTCATGAATTGATATTATTGGTTAATTGAAAAACCTGTTCAACCCCATTCGGCAGGGAGTATAAATATTAAATCCATTAGCCATCATATTTTGATTTAGTTTTGGCCACATAGTCTTTCATTCCCTGATGGTTTGCAAGATCCCATGTGAAAACTACCATTGACACTTGTGAAATGCTTCTAATGAAATGTTTCTAATAGTTTTTCACCAATTTGAAAACATTTTTCAATAAATAGTATATGTAATTTTACCAAATCACATGGAGGGCCTTCTAGTTAGTTGAAATTAAATAAAAATAAAAAAATCACCCAAGTTTGCACACAAAATTATCACATGGTAGTTATGATAGGGTCAAATGGGAGGTCAAAATAAGTAACAAAAACAACCAGGAAAACCTACATTTCCTATATATTTTTATTCAAGCTTAGATTTATTTCCCTTTGCTACAATTAGAATATTTTGCACAGAGTTAACATATTTGTTTGTATTTTGGAGTATTATTACCTATTTATATCATATAATCAGTTTGATCACAGAGGATTTTTTTTTCTCTTGTCGGACCTTATGTTTTGTCAGAATGGTTAGAACCTTGTAAGAAATAATGAATACAATATAATATAGAGACAATGATGGGGGAAAAAAACAATATCTAAAATATTGGAGATGGCTTTATTTTTAGTAGCCAAGAATGTGGAGCATCATAAAGATATATTAAACTTACAAAAGTAGGAGCAAGCAGTACCCTTTTTTTTGTATGACCACACACACATTCAGAATGTCATCCAGTACATTTTACTCCAATACTGGAATTAAGTTTCCAGCAACAACCAGTCTGTTCAGGATATTGTGGCTAAGAGCTGTGCTATTAACATTAATGTTGGATCTTAATGTACCAATGCTTCTATTGTCAGCGGGAAAGGCCAGAATAGGATTGCGTGGCTACGCACCACTGAATTACTGCTGGGCTAAGTCACCTTTGATTAAAGGGACAGTCTACTCTAAATTTTTTATTGTTTAAACATATAGATGATCCCTATTACCCATTCCCCGGTTTTACGTAACCAACACTGTTATATTAATATATGTTTTACCTCTGTGATTAGCTTGTATCTAAGCATCTTCTGGCCACCCCGTGATCACATGACATTTTTATTTATTATCTATTGACTTGCATTTTAGCCAATTAGTGCTGTGTTGTGCACAACTTCACGAGCGTGAGCACAATGTTATATATATGGCTAACATGAACTAGCAATCTCCTGTTGTGAAAAGCAAATAAAAAAAGCATGTGATAAGAGGCAGAAATTTAGAGGTTTAAATGTTATAAAGTATGGGAATGGGTAGTAAAGGCATTATCTATCTTTGTATTTGTCATCAGGTAATATTCATGAATGACCTACAAGTAAAGACTTAATTATGCAGCTTAGGGGAAAGAGGGTAACAAGTAAAAACATTCAAATATTTCAAGAGTTTAAACAAAGCACAAGAGGGTTGTGTGTTTCTGAAAAAGAGAAGTGCTTAGGCACAAGGCATTTTCTACATATTAAGGGAAATAGGACGTTACACTTTTACCAAAAGGAGAGTAAATGAAGAGGTAGATACATTGTGGTCCTTATTTGAATATCATAACCTAGAACATATTTGTAGTAGCTCTGAATACTAAACATTTTCTTTATTAAAATTGGTCTAGTGTTATATCTTTAAAGGGACATTCTACTTAAATAATTATTCTCTAGTTTTATTGCATTGTGGTCCCTTTACCAGGATACAGTCAGTGAACCAATCAGGAGAGACATATGCATGTAGCTGTCGGTTACCCGTCATGTCCTGTTTAGGAATGACATGGATGTGCTTAACCGGTTTGCAGTGCATAACCACATAATCTTCAATAAACATTTATTTAATAGGAATGCCCTAATGAATTAGAGTGTTTTGGTTGAAAACTATATTGTTAGTTTAATGTAGAAAAAGCTAAAACTGAACTCACAAGCACTTAAAATGCTATCTATCTATCTATCTATCTATCTATCTATATATATATATACTGTATATTAGAGCTGCGGAATCTGTTGGCGCTCTACAAATAACCGATAATAAAATATATATATATATATATGAAAATCAGCTTTAATTATATTTAATAAGATGTTCAGAAACGTTGCAGTGTATAGGTGGTTTAGTACAGGGGGCATAGAGGTTGTTGGTCAGGATACTTTTAGCTAGTGTATTTTGCCCATTTTCTATAGCTTCTATTTAACTGTATAGCGCTGTTCCTAATGGCTTGAATTGCAGATGATATACACAAAACTGTTCATTTAAAGGGATGTAACACTGAATATACTAATATGGTTATGTGACCCAAGCAAGTTTCCAAAATATTTACTTTAAAGAGTGTTGATTATGTTTAATGTCAAAATTGACTTACAATATTGGCACATCATTTACATGTACTGTAGTTCTCAAAGCATACAGATGTCCTGATTGGTTAGTGCGCTTTGTGCACATTATGGCATTGTACATGGTGAACACACAACTATACAATCCGTTGTTTGCTCCAAGACTAACAATGGTAAATGCTGACAATGTCTTTAGTATATTAGGAGCATTAGGATTTATTTTCATAGATGTATGTTCATTCAAGTATGTTATACAGTTTTGTTAAATAGTACACTAGGAGCAATAGACTCATAAATGTATTCAGTTTCATGTCCCTTTAATGCTGAAAACTAAAATCAGCAGGGCTCATCTTTGAGTAATATTATCTTCAACTCCCCTCTTAATTACAACTGGGCTCGCCAAACCCAAAGAATTTTATACCTAGATCCTAACTTTTTGGGTTATTTTATATATGTATATATATATAAATACACACACACACACAAATACCACAGTTTATTCCTAAAAGTATGTGTGACTCCTAGATATTCTTACTAGCTCCTACATTTTAAACACAATTGGTGACAACTGAATTGCAACAGTAGTTATACTGTTTATATAGCATGATGAAAAGCAAAGAAAGATGTGTGTTGAGTTTAGATAACTACATTATTTTTGCTTATTTGTCTCAAATTAACAACTGCTATCAGATTCCTTGCTTAAACTGTGTATAGAGAATTTGCACCTTCTTAGGGGCTAGTTTAAAAAAAGATCACATTGATAACACATCAGTTCCTTAGTCACCCAACAGCAGCAGTAATATTATGGCAGCCATGTTTTTCAGTGAGAGTCAATATGGATGGTTTTACCATTATATTTTAATCCTTTGGCTATGAAGTAATGGCTGCCACTAACTACCATTATATTTTAATCCTTTGGCTATGAAGTAATGGCTGCCACTAACTACGCTTGACATCAGAACAAATTGATTGGCATCAATCCAAGGAGTATAACACAAGCCATTAAACAAATAAGAGCAAAAAGTAACATTTTGGAAGGATACGTCCCTTGGCTCTCAGTATTTGTAAAGCCTTAGATAATCTCTGCATCCAAAGATCTAGATCAAGGAAAATGAAGGATCCGCTGGGTTGCGTAAAACATAACTTTATTTGACATCCATTAAAATCAGTAAATCCAGGAAAGGCAAGCAACAAAAGATGAACAAATGAAAGTGGTGTGGCACTGCTGGTTTACACGTTTCGGCTTGTAGCCATAATCATAGCCAAAGATCTAGACCATATGATGTGTGTATAACTAGTCAACTATAACTATATATATTATATACAAGATGTATGATGTATGCTTTTTGCTAACTCCTTGCTATAGCATTAGATTGGGTGAAATACTGATCAAGTTTGAACAGAACAGTGTCTATTTATATAATGATCATTGACTGTACAATTATAATTCATTGTGACTATTGACTATTTCCACAGTGAGGACCCATGGAGGGCTGCAAAAATGATAAAGGGTTACATGCAACAGCACAACATTCCTCAAAGGGAAGTGGTGGACATTACAGGCTTAAACCAATCCCATCTTTCCCAACATCTCAACAAAGGAACCCCTATGAAGACCCAGAAACGAGCTGCTTTATACACCTGGTATGTGAGGAAGCAAAGAGAGATTCTTAGACGTAAGTATTCTTAGAAATGTTAGGAACATAGTTATGGTTGATTATTACCCATAAATAGCTTAAAACCTCATAATCAGGCCACAATCTAATGTTTAGTCAGAGAAGCCACATTTATTTTTAATCTGCAGATAATACTGAGTCACTATGGATTTTGCTCCAAGATCATACTTTTTAAGCTTATAGCGCTTTTCTTCTTGTGCTTGAACTTTTCTTTCTCTGATGTTAACATCCTTTTAACGCTAATAAGCTTTTTTGCTAATTAAGTATTGCCTGTAGTACAGCAAAGGAGTCTGGGTAGTAGTATGCTTTTTACATATTGATTTTGATCACTAAATATTTTAACATATTTGTTTAAGCCATGTTTAAATTCAGTAACAAGGATGAAACATTATATCTATATAGATTTTAGCATACATGTTCTCCTGTGTGGCATAAGTAAATATATTAAGACATCTTTTTTGAAACAACTTTAATTTTCTGCTCTTACTAATTAGTGGAGCTGTTAGGTTGTTTGAGCTTTTATAATCATTTCTGCCATTGATTTATTTAGACTTCTTGTAATTTTAACTTTATACTGTTAATGATATATTGTTTTTATTTTTTTAAATTATGATTATGCTAAATGGCTATGGCTAAAGGCCAGATCAAATGTCCTTTCTCTCTTTTCAGAATTCAACCAAACAGTCCAGGGTTCTGGCAATATGACAGACAAAAGCAGTCAGGATCAGCTGCTATTTCTCTTTCCAGAGTTTAATCAGCAAAACCAAGGCCCAGGCCAGTCTGATGATTCCTGTTCAGAGCCCGCCAGCAAGAAGATGCGGCGTAATCGCTTCAAATGGGGGCCCGCTTCCCAGCATATTCTCTACCAAGCTTATGAGAGACAAAAAAACCCCAGCAAGGAAGAAAGGGAAACTTTAGTTGAGGAGTGTAACAGGTACGGCAGAGTAAATTGCATTGCATTGTAGTATCTTGAAAACCCATATTTGCTACTCAGAGTATTTAATAGTCATTCATTGTAATTTCTATTTAATTCTAAAATATATCAATCCTAAAAATAATAATAGATCAGTAATGTAGATGGCTCCAATTGTAGTGGGCTGCTAAGCACCTCCAATCATATTTCTAGCACACACAATTATTAAAGGTGTCAATAGCGTAATTGGCATTAAAGAAATAAAAAATAAAAAATCCAGGGACACTTTGAAAAAGGAGCATTGAGGTAAGAAGGTTACAGGTGTATTGATCACATCCACTGATTGTTTCCATAGCACCATCAACTCTTCTCAATGTAATTTGCTGACAATATGCTCAAAATATTACATATTAGATAATGTATTGAAGACCAAGAAAGGCCTCAAGTCTGATTCTCACAGCCACAGACATCCTTATCACGCCCAAACCTCAGGTTACATTTTTACAATGTAGGACAATTATACTATGGAACAGGAGTCCAAAACCAGGACTGACCCAGGAAATATGTAGAGTTAGTCCCCTGTTTTCCTGCCATTTGTTCTACTCAGGACAGAGATAAATGGGAGGATAAGGGAAATTTGAATTAAAATAAAATTTTAAAAAACTAAAATAAATTGAAAATAACCCCCCCCCCCAACCAGTACTCCCTACCAATTTTAATATTTACACTGCAGCAAGTTGATACATGTTTATAGTTAAAGTTTATTTAAAGAATTGAGAGATATTCAAATTGTATGTGTCTAAGGTTAAATGACAGGTTTTCAAATTTGAAAAAGTGGCCCCTAAACGCGAAATATTATATAAATAGTATATTCTAACATGTACAATGGGTTGCATAAGTAACTCAATACTTATTAAATGTTGAATATGTTCAAAATATCTAGTTGTCATTGTGTCACAAATGTCTATGTTGCTGAATTTATAGAGCAGAATGCCTACAGCGGGGAGTATCACCATCTAAGGCTCACGGTTTGGGATCTAATTTGGTGACTGAAGTTCGTGTCTATAACTGGTTTGCTAACAGGAGGAAAGAAGAAGCTTTTCGACAAAAACTGGCTATGGATGCATATAGCACAGGACCATCACATCCTCACCCAATGAACACTCTTCTGTCACATGGATCTCCTCATCATACACAGTCTAGCACATCTCCCCCAAGCAAATTGCAAGGTACGAAATGCTGTTTTTATGCACACACGAGCGTGAGCACACACATATACACTCACCTACAGCTAGATGTTAAGTTCAGGCAACTACAAGGTTACATCTGGGTGCAGCAGATTTGTTACATATGTTTATACATTATTTTCAGTGATATAAAGTGCACACACGTCTCATATATGTATCTTAGCTTGTGCTACTGTAATACATCTGGCTATAATATTAATGTAACATTCCATTTTTTTCCCTTACTAATTATTTTCAAAATTTATCATCATTTGACTCTTTATAATAAAGCTTCATGAGTGCTTTGAAAAGATCAATTAATATCTGTTTAGTGGCTACTGCTAATTGGCCAATGCTATACTAATTTATATATATATAATCCAGTGTAATGACAGCACTTACTGGGTTTGGTAAAAAATAGCTTTTATTAGATAATAGTTTCTGTCTCCCGGATGTCAGGACCTAACATCTTCCTTCAAGCTGGGTGATACCATTTGAAAAAGGTGCCAGTTAGGCACCGAAACGTCCTGGGACTATGTTTTAAACTTTTCTAATAAAAGCTATTTTTTACCAAACTCAGTGAGTGCTGTCATTACACTGGATTATTTACTTTTCTGATTCTGGGGTTTAAGAGTGCAAATCCTTCACCTGGACTATATATATATATATATATATATATATATATATATATATATATATATATATATATATATATATATATATAAAGGAAAACATCTTTCCCAAAACATTGTGCAATAAATGGTGATTATTGGAGTGAGTGCTGAGTAGCTTTGTTTATTTTATTTTGATACCTTATTCTCAAGCACCACCAGAACGGCCCAAAGAAGTGAGAGTGCACTTATTTGACAATCAAAAATAGGGTCTTCTTTAATTATGAAACTATCCAAAGTACAATGTATATATATATATACTCATTTGATAGTTTCATAAATAAAGAAGGCCCTAATATTTACTCGCACATACTAGAGAGGTCAGGGTCTCACAGGCTATACTGTAGACTTACTGTTCATTCAGACAATTGGGAACATGGGTGGAGAAGTCGCTCACCACCATGTGCTTTGGTGATAGGATTCTTGTCTGGGGGGAGTAAAAATGCTCTGATCAGAATATTGTGGAAAACAAGACAATAAGAGAGTAGAAGATAACCAGTCAAGTGCTTGAGTGAGTACTAGAGCAAAAGCATTGTATGATAACAATTCGTATTGTCCTTCTACCTGTAATCTACACACCAAAGTCAGCCAACTCAAGTGGCAAACAAAAGAAAGCAGACTGTGACAAGCACTGGGTCACTGCAGGGTCAAAACAGGGTCACTAACTCTCATCTCTCAGCCAGAATTGGCCTAAAAAAAACCCTCTTCTTTTTCATTGAGAAATATTGTGAGTGACTTTAACTCATTCACTGTCTGCACTGTTTTTTCATACCACCATGGGCATATTTTGGCCTAGGCAAACAAGGCACATCAAGGGTGGCATAGTGGGAGGGGATAACACTTTTTTGTGACTAAATTTGTAAGAAGCTTAAAGGGACAGTCTACAATAGAATTTTTATTGTTTTAAAAAATAGATAATCCCTTTATTATCCATTCCCCAGTTTTGCATAACTAACCACATTATATTAATATACTTTTTACCTCTGAGATCACATTGTATCTAAGCATCTTCTGACAGGCCCCTGATCACATGGCATTTTATTTATTATCTATTGACTTGCATTTAATACTGTGTTGTGCTAAAACTTAAAAAACTCCCCGGGTGTGAACTCATTGTTATCTATATGGCCCACATGAATTAGCAGTCTCCTGTTGTGAAAAGAAAATAAAAAAGCATGTGATTAAGAGGCTGTCAATAGAGCCTTTGAAACAGGCAGAAATGTAGAGGTTTAAATGTTATAAAGTATACTAATCTAACAATGTTGGTTGTGCAAAGCTGAGGAATGGGAAGTAAAGGCTTTATCTATCTTTTTAAACAATAACAATTTTAGTGTCCCTTTAAAGATATTATAGAAGTATTATATAGGTATTTAATAGGAGATTTTGCCCAAAGAGCTTACATTCTAGGGGATATAAGATCCTGCTTAGGGAGCTTACAGTTTAGAGGTAGCTCTGAACCATTCATTTATTTAGCTGGCTATTGCCTTTAGCTCTGTTGGCTTTCAGCAAATAGGGGTCGATTTATCAAGCTGTGGTGGACAGGGGCGCACATACATGCCCCTGTCCACCACAGCTCGCCTCTGGCAGGCTGAATTCAGCTGCCAGAATTCAGCATTGCACACGAGCACTATTTTGCGCTCATGTGCAATCCCGTGCCCTGCCCGCGCACAGCCAAACATGTGTGGGCAGAAGCTGTCAATCTCCCCGGTCCCCGGGGAGACTGAAATTTGCCATCTAAGAGGTGGCGAAAGGTTAGGGAAGCAGCGGTCTGATGCCCGCTGCTTTTTAAATACGGACTGCTGGTTCTCTTGTTAGCACCTGCAGTCATAAAGAGTGCAAAGTCTGCTGAAGGCTTTGATAAATCGACCCCATAGAATTGTGTTTGGGGAAGTATAGTTCCAGTGTGTGTATGGGTTTATATGTGTGTATGTGCGCACATGTGTTTGTGTATAACTCTGTGTGGGAACATTTATTTTGGAAATGCCATTAAAAAATTCACATTATTCCCAGACCAAAAAAGGCCTAAAACTTTGGGTGTGGGGGGGGGGGGGGGGGGGGGGCAACATAATTCTGAGTGCCTAAGGCAGCACCAAACCTAAATACGCCACTGGATACCACACAGCAGTAGTGTATTTTGTCTTTGTGCTGTCCTAAGCAGTAGGAAATTGTGGTGTTCATACCCCTCACCACAACCATTTAATATCATATTCGCATCATAATTACATCCAGGGACCCATGGAGGAGGCATGTTCCTTCTCTAAAAACTAGCGATTGTTGGTTTGTAATATAATAATAATAATCATAATAATAACAATAATAAAAAAATATTATTACCATCATGTATTTGTTGAAGATCTTAGGAATGGTTAGGTATCATGCCAAATAAATCCTATTGCATGCCTTGCTTTACAGTTTTTTTTTATTAAGAATCTGCATTTTATTATAATTGTATTCTGATGCATTATAGGTTATGGGTTAATATATAGTTGTGCATGATTCATAACTTTAAGAAAAAATAAAGTAACCCATGATGAATTGATCATCTCATCTCCAATGTACAGACTTTCCACCTTCTTCATTATGACTTAGTGTTTGCAGATATTTTCTGTATAATCCTTTGACAATCTGTTACACAGTGTGTGGCTGCTTGCCCATGTCCATAAATAAAGCTGTTGATATTTGAATTGAAGTTGGACAAACCTCCTTCTGTTATTTTCAAATCATTCATACAAATATATTTCTAAGATTTTAAACTGCTGCTTTTCTAAATCCTTGCACATTTTTTGAGTTCAATGCCAATTTAACTTGTTCGATTTTTCCTTATTTTTAACTAATGGATTTAAGTTGTATAAAGTAATAGGTTAACCTGTAAAAAGTGCCTTTGTATTATCTATATAATCATAGCAGCAGAGCACAACTAGTTTCTAAAACACATTTTGTCTAAATAAATCAATTTTACAATTATTTTCTTGATCATAATAAATTGCTTTTTAACCAGTATGTTTTTTGAACATCAGCGAAGAAACAATTAATTTCCAAAGTATACTTATGTACCTCTAATGGTTTAATGTATATAAGACATGGAATTTTAATATCACAATAATAATTTGATTATGTAGTGTATTCTGTTACTTTTTATAATGTATTTGGTAGTCTGATTTAGAGACCTGTAATCTAATATCTCTCCTTACAAATTTTATCATGGTCCAGTTCAATAGAGGGCTACTAAAATAGCACATGGTCCAAAATATAACCCTTATAAGGGAAGACTTCATTACCTCATTATGTGTAGTAGAGACGAGCATTGGGCAGTTTCGTTCACTGCCAAACATGGAAGAAGGTGGTGACTCGTGGCATTCAGCTCTTTTCAGAGCCAGATTTATTCTTGTGAAAGTTCAACAAACTAAATCCAGATCTTTGGGGTCCACTTATCGAGCTCCGTATCTAAAGACCGCTGCTCCATAACTTGACCGCCTGCTCTGTGGCGGTGGACAGAAATCAACCGATCGAATATGATCGGGTTGATTGACACCCCCTGCCTGCTAGTGGCCGCGAATCTGCAGGGAGCGGTATTGCACCAGCAGTTCGCAATGATAAATGCCAACAGCGTACGCAGTCTGCATTTATCGATGTGCGGCGACATGATACGCTACATCGTATTATGTCCGTCCTCACTATAATAAATATACCCCTTAGTGTGTTGCACTTTCACAAGAATAAATCCGACTTCGAACAGAACTGAATGCCACAAGCGGCTGCCTTATTCTGCATTCGACAGTGAATGAAACTGCTGAATTCACGTCTCTAATGTATAGCTTAAAAGAGAGAGGTGATAACATAGAAATATTTAAGTTTATTTAGTGATTTAATAAAGCTAAAGATGAAAGATTTTTTTGTATGTTTTTTTACACAAAAAGAATAATGCTAGAACAAAGGGTCATGATCTCAAATTAAAGGGTAGCAGGTTCAAGAGTAATTTGAGTTAGCGCTCCTTTAGAGAAAGAGTGGTTGATACATGGACTAGACTTCCAATAGAAATGGTATAGATATATACTGTAAGTGATTTTAAGAATGCCTTGGGATTGCATATGGGAAGATTTGATGTGTTTTCTGGTTCTTTTCTATATTCAATTTTTTCTTTAAATAGACATTCAATTTCTGTTACCTGTTATAGAAAATTTTAAGTGGGAGGTAGATAAATCACTTTGGGTTAATAATTAAAAGAATGTATCTAAATCATTAGTACCTAATTAGAGTTCATTACTGTAAAATGTCAATGGGCACCATATGTGCGTTTTGCTATAAAAACGACATAGCAGAATAACTAAAAGTTAAGCCCTTGCTTTATTTTATTTGTAGAATATGTACAGATATGTTAACCCAAGTTGTCTGTTTATAGTGCAATAATATACGATGACCAAAATGTGACCCTGATTGAGGAATGTTCCACACAATAGGGTGACTGAAGAGAAGGTTGCCTCTCTATCATAGACAGATTGCTTACATGGTGCCCCACAAGCACACTTTCAGCAATATCAGCTGTTTTCAGTGTGGTTCGGTGGCTCTGCAATAATACACCAGCATGCAGTCTAGTGTTGTCATGGTATTGTCTCCCTTATGCATGCTTAATTGACAATTAAACTGATGCTTTGGACAAGCCTTGTAGCCTTTGATGTAAACTCATCCTTCCAGTGCGTACTCAGTCACCACATGACACCTTTTGTTTTCTTCTATTAGAGGACTGCAATTACTGTATCTGTGTTCATTTATCTTTACCCAGAAGGCCGTTAAGCCTCAGCCTTTATTTTACTAGCACTAGACTTAGCCAGCAGGAGCTGTCCCGGGATATAGGCCCAAATGACAGCCTATTCTGTGGCTTCTTTTCAGCAAACAGGAGTGATGGTTACCTCCTTGATACGGTTGCTGAATTGTAGAAAAGGCTCTCAAAAGGTCAGAAAGGGTCGGTGTGAAAATTGATTGAATTTACTGGAGACTGGTGCTCATATTGATTAAATTCCATAGCAGAAGGAAATTGGCACAGGATATTTGTATATCTGACCTTGGAGCTTGAGTGTATCAGCTAGGCTTTTTGACAAACTAAAAGAAAAATATTTGCACAAAATGCCTATTTTATTACACACTATGATTTAGGGAACTATTTAGTATAAATGGAGTGGTAAAACAATCCTAAAAAATAATGTGCTTTAAAGTAAATACCTTTATATTACTTATATACATATTTAACTTATAGAAACACAGCAGAATTTTTATTTATTTTTGCTCCAACTAAAATAATGTGTTGCAAATAAAAGAAGGTATTTTTTTGCTAAAACAGAAACAAATAGCTAATTTATTTAGTCTAGTGATTTGCACGGTTGTTGATGCATCTATAGAGCTGCTTCTTTAGCTTGTATTTAAGGGGTCTATGCTTTCTTTGTTTTCTTCACATAGCAACATATATGTGATGGCATATAATAACTAGAATGCCTATCAAGCCTCCCTATGTCTAAATAGCAGGTGTAATGAAACTTTAAGTTACGTAGTAACATAAAGGTTGCAAGAAGACAAAGTCCATTCAAGTTGAACCTTTGCAGATCTTTTTGATCCCTGCTTTAGTAATTAAAAAGCCAAGTGAACAGACAGAATACATTTAAAACAGGGCTCAACAAACCCAGGAGCCAGGGAGCCACTAGAATTTATCCCCTGGCTCTTATTCTTTTTTGGTTGTATTCTCCATGTATCTATATACAAAAACATCTGTCTGGTTTCTAAAGTCTGTCTGGCTCCTTAATAATCTTCCTGGTTCCTAAATTTAAAACAGATTTGTCGACTAACGATTTAAAAAGACTGGTCAATCATAACCTTATATAATGTTTTTAGCCTAATATATTTAAGTTATTCTTTTGTTATCTACTATATTGGCAGTACATAATACCACAATTTGATTGCTATTATCTATAATCCATTAATTGATTTCCCTTTTTGTACCTTTTCGTATACTACCAAGCACCCAGCTGACTTTTTTGTGACTTAACATTGCTTCTTTGCTTTTGAACAATATGTTTCTGATACCACCTTGGTTTTACAAGATTATTCTGATTTTTTTTAAATTCTGGATCAGTTATTATATATATTTATTTCAATGTAAAAATACACATTTATAGCACAGACTTTGAAATTTCTATGGTATATAGGGTCCTTAAATGTTTCTATGCATCCATAAAATAAATAAAAAGAATAATATATGTCTGTGTTTTCATCTCCTACCTGTGTCCTAAACAAATCTAACTGGTCTTGAGAATTAACTATATTTGTCTTCCACTGTCATAGTAGACAGACATCACTGAGTAGACTCGATGCTATTTAGATTTCTTTTTTATATTCATTGTTTTTATTACTCTAGCATGTCCTCCTTCCTAAATACATGACCTTATATACCATCTTTGTTTTTGGTTTCTGAGTTTAGCCTGTTTTTCTTATGTCCCTATATTTCATGGTACAGATGTTACTCACTGAAAATGGGAAGAATAATTTATAGTTATTCTGCAATATAGTGTTAATAATTAGATTTTGATGTAAAGGTCAAGAGTTAAATAAAGGAAAATTACAGAATACTTTCTGGAATAAGATCTATTCTATAGATGCGTATTTCATCATTTATGGCTCCCACACTGTTAAGAATCTCTAAACATAATTATTCCTTTAATTACTTAGGGAAATTCCATAAAATGATTTTAGATTATTTTGTCATACCATGAATAATTTATTTGATCTCTTCCATGGTGGCAGATCAAATGTTATTTGTAAGTTACTCCCTGTCTTAAAGGTTGGGAAACTGTGACCAAGTTCATGTTATGAGACAAAGGGCCAGCACGCTGTTTATAGTTAATGTTATGTTATGTGTAAAACAAATGATTTCATGAAATCACTTAACCTTGAAATTCTCTTATCGTTCTTTTCAAAACGAAAAAAAAAAGATGGGAAAATATTTTGGTATCTTACAGCAAATTACTTGATAATCAAATGGATAATATTGATTTATGTATCAAGGTTCTTTGTATAAAAGCATAATAAATAATACAAAGCTAGGCTGATTGGAAAGGAACAGTCTACTTGAAAATTGTTATTGTTTAAAGAGATAGATAATCCCTGTATTACCCATTCTGCAGTTTTGCATAACCAATAATCTTACATTAAAGTAAACCAGTAAATACAGTAGATTTGCATAATCAACAAATGTATAATAAAAAGACAATGCAAAAGCATGTAGTCTGAACTAGTAGTAGATTTTTTTATGACAAATTTCAAAGTTATGTCTAGCTCCACTCCCCCTGTATCATGTGACAGCCATCAGCCAATCACAAATGCATATACGTATATTCTGTGAATTCCTCCACATGCTCAATAGGAGCTGGTGACTCAAAACGTGTAAATATAAAAGGACTGTGCACATTTTGTTAATGGAAGTAAATTGGAAAGTTGTCTAAAATTGCATGCTCTATCTGAATCATGAAAGTTTAATTTTGACTTAAGTGTCCCTTTAATATACTTTTTACCTCTATGATTACCCTTTATCTAAGCCTCTGCAAACTGCCCCTTATCTCAGTGCTTTTTACAATCTTGCATTTTAGCCAATCAGTGCTAGTTCTTGCATAACCATTATCCTACTCGGGAGAGAGCACAATGTTATCTATATTACACACATGAACTAGCATTGTCTAGCAGTTGAGAAAGATTTTAAAAGCACTGAGATAAGGGACAGTCTACTTGGGGCGTAGAAACAGGAAAACTTAGAGGTTATAAAGTATATTAAAATAACAATATTAGTTATGCAAAGATGGAGAATGGGTAGTAAAAGCATTATCTATTTCTTTTTTTTTTTTAAAACAATACAAATATTGTCCCTTTAACATACCTCTAACTAAGCATTGGTAGGATTCGGCCTGTTCTCACCAGTTCTTAAGAACCTGTATCTAAAGTTTTCAAAACATATTGGTTCTGTATTATAGAGGTAAGAGAACCTGTTGCTAAAATTTTGGAATCCTACAAAAAAAGTTAGGAACCTGTGGTAAAATTGTAGGAGCCAGTGGCTCCCTTAGCCTTCTGGGTTTGTTGAGCCCTGCCACATAGATGTGTAGTCATAATTCCCTGTCTGTGCACTGAATTTCTATACATTCCATCGTAATGTGTGCGTATAAAAGGAAAACTCTCTCACTTGCATTAAAACTTTAGCTAGGGTCCACTTTTAAATCAATTGCAGGGACAGCCCCACTTCCATATACTTCCAAATACTTTTTTAATATATGAAGTGATACAAAGACTGACACATTTATGTCAACCTGAAAAGCCAGCTTTGTTGATCACAATCCTTTAGAAAAACACCATTAAAGGGACAGTCTACCATAGAATTGTTATTGTTTTAAAAGATAGATAATCCCTTTATTACCCATTCCCCAGTTTTGCATAACCAACACTGTTATATTAATATACTTTTTACCTTTGTGATTACCTTGTATCTAGAAACCTTCTTCCACCCCCTGTTTACATGACTGTGACTGTTTATTATCTATTGTCTTATATTTAGCATTGCTTTGTGCTAAATCTTAAATAACCCCCTGTGCCTGAACACAGTGTTATCTATATGGCCCACGTGTACTTTCTGTCTCTTTGTGTTGAAAAGAGATTTAAAAAGCCTGTGATAAGAGGCAGCCCTCAAAGGCTTAGAAATTAGCATATGAGCCTACCTATGTTTAGTTTAAACTAACAATACCAAGAGAAAAAAGCAAATTTGATGATAAAAGTAAATTGGAAAGTTGATTAAAATTAAAAGTCCTATCTGAATATTGAAAGTTTAATTCATACTAGACTGTCCCTTTAAAGTCTGGGGATTTTTGTTGATAAATAATTTGATTTGTTTTTCTAAAGGATTGTCATGGACCCCAAAGTATTTATTAAATAAATTAATGTTTATGGCACATTCTAGTGTAAAATATAATTATCTATTTAAAGGGACATAATACTCATATTCTTAATCACTTGAAACTGATGCAGTATAACTGTAAAAAGCTGGCAAACAGGAAAATATCACCTGAGAATCTCTATGTAAAAACGGAAGATTTTTTTACCTCACAATTTCCTCAGCTCAGCAGAGTAAGTTCTGTGTAAAAAGTTATACTTCAGCTGCTGCCCAGCTGCAGGTAAAAAAAAGAAGAAGAAATAAACAGCAGCCAATCAGCATCAACAGTGCAGAGGTCATGAACTCTTTTACTGTGATCTCATGAGATTTCATTTAGCTCTCATGAGATTTCATAGTAAACTTCCTTAAACTGAATAGGGAAATAAGATGACTGTGCACGAGGCTCGCTCCCTTGCCTGTCCCGGGACAGGCGTACTGATTTGCTGCTTAAAGTCCTTTACAATGGGGTGTGAATACTTAGGACAGTTTGAGGTAAAATATCTTCTTTTTTTACATAGAGATGTTCAGGTGATATTTTCTAGTCAGATTTTTACAGCTGTGCTGCATCACTTTCAAGTGTTTCAACATTTGGGTATCATGGCCCTTTAAGTAGAGCATTTTATTGTTAGGTTTCCTTCATCTAATGAACCAAACTTGTGGTGATGTCCAAATGAGGAAACGTCCTGAAAGCAAATGAGAAGCAGCCTTGCACATGTACGCTCCAATCACAGGCTGTATCCGGATCTGGAACAGAGAGAGGGTGTTGCAGCAGTGTAACTTTAATTATGACTTTAATCATTTCAATGAGTTAAACATTTAGGGCTTCATTTATCAAAATGCGAGAGCAGCTTCGGAGCCTTAGTGTTTCAGGCGTGCGTGTTTAGTAGCTAGCGGTCTTAAGATTTCAATCATCTCGATCAGATCTGATTTTGATGATCGACAGGCCACATGTGAGCATTGCACAATGTTAAAGGACTAGTAAATAAAGTAGATTTGCATAATCAACACATGCATGATATAAAAACAATGCAATAGCACTTAGTATGAAATTCAATGAGTAGTAGATATTTTTCTGACAAATTTCAGTTATGTCTATTTCCACTCACCCTGTATCTTGTGACAGCCATCAGCCAATCACATTCACAAATGCATATACATATATTCTGTGAATTCTTGCACATGCTCAGTAGAAGCTGGTGGTTTAAAAAGTGTAAATATAAAAAGACTGTGCACATTTTATTTAAGGAAGTAAATTGGAAAGATGTTTAAAATGACCTGCTCTATCTGAATCATGAAAGTTAAATTTTGACTTAAGTGTCACTTTAAATTCGGACAGCGGATAGTGCTCGCTCGCCGCAAGGCTGGGCAAACAAGGTTAATGACAGCGAACCTTGTCCACCCATCAGTTAATAAGTGTAGCCATAGAAATTTGTGTAAAAAAAAAACAATGCTCTAACAAAATAACATTTTTAATTTTTACATTAGAATGTCCATTTAATTGGTAATATTAACTTTGTTTTCTGACAGTAAATAGCTAAGTTTATTACAAGATTATCACTTATTTATTATTATCATAATTTTTAAATATTATTTTATGTTTTTTAAATGATGGTGCATAGTGAAAAACTTTCATAACTGATAGCATTTTACCTGAAGTTGATGGCCGCCTGTAATGTGAATAGAAATTTGACAGGTAATGCCAGTAACCTTGAAATACTTTAGATTAGTGAGATTGCAGAACTACAAAGAATATGACTGGTAACATATTTTACTGTTCTATTCATTACGCTGATGTGTCAGTACATTCTGGTGTTAAAAAGATTCTATAGTTTTATTGGGGTAATTAGGGCTTTGCAACCATTGCTGAATGGGTTGGGCTAGTTGCAATAAACTGGTTTATAATAGACATAAAACTATACCTTATGAATTTTGTGACATTACCATTCTCAAGGAGCAAGAACGTTGGCCTAGTGGATTGTTACAGAATGCATAATCAACAACAATAATAGCAATAACAATAGATATATTAAACTAGAAGCGCTTGTCTCAAACTAAATTATGAATAGAAAAAAGAAGGAATCAATATATTGTCAATATTAGTACACACTTATGAACTAATCAATTAAACAATGTTCTTACTGATAAATGTCTTTAATGTCCATAAGCTGTGACTTTTTCAAGTATAGCAAGTGTCCTCCAGCGTTACACACTGTGGATCAGTCACCTTTCAAACTGCTGCTCACAGGGGGTTGGCTGTTTGTCCTACAGCCGAGTAGAATAATCCAAAGCAGAGAAAATCTGGAGCGCAAAAAGAAAAGGGAACTGCAATAGTGTGAGATCCAACAACAATTTTTATTATCACGCAATAAAAACTACTCACAAGATTCCCAATAAGTTAAGCATATAACATCAAACATGAGGAGTACTCCGGTGTTTCTCTCACGGCTGTATCTTTGCAAGAGTCGGCGTGTGACGTCACCACCCGATCTATTACCGCAATATTTCGATCACACCTTTCTCCTCTGTCAGCTGTCAAACAGTTCACATTCAAGCATTCGGCGCCTCAACGCGTTTCCCCGCCTCCTCTGGCGGCTTTCTCAAGAGTACCAAATGCTTACTATAGGCTCCTCTCCTCAACACAGGAAGTAACCTGAATGAACTCCTCCCTCCGGTCTGCACAGAACACACACTGATCTTCTCCCTGTCCCTTTACAGAAGCTATGTGTGTGTAAATATTTGCTGAGCAGTGATTTTAACTAAGAGGAGCCTATAGTAAGCATTTGGTACTCTTGAGAAAGCCGCCAGAGGAGGCGGGGAAACGCATTGAGGCGCCAAATGCTTGAATGTGAACTGTTTGACAGCTGACAGAGGAGAAAGGTGTGATCGAAATATTGCGGTAATAGATCGGGTGGTGACGTCACACGCCGACTCTTGCAAAGATACAGCCGTGAGAGAAACACTGGAGTACTCCTCATGTTTGATGTTATATGCTTAACTTATTGGGAATCTTGTGAGTAGTTTTTATTTGCGTGATAATAAAAATTGTTGTTGGATCTCACACTATTGCAGTTCCCTTTTCTTTTTGCGCTCCAGATTTTCTCTGCTTTGAATAATAGCAATAAGTTGGAAAGTGTGGGGAAACAAGCGTTAAAAGCTTTCTAATCATGTAGTGGTGATATAGAGAAATGGTTAAAGAGACAGTAAAGTAATTTAATAATTGAGATAGAGCATGTAATTTTAAAACAACTTTCCAGTTTACTTCTATTATTTAATTTGCCTCATTCTCTTGGTATTATTGAAAAGCATACCTAGGTAGGCACATGAGCAGTACTACTGGGAGTTAGTTGCTGATTGGTGGCTGCACATACATGCCTCTTGTCATTAGCTCACATGTTGTCTTTAGCTAGATCCCAGTAGTGCATTGTTCAACCTTTAACAAAGGATACCAAGAGAATAAAGCAAATTGAATAATAGAAGTCAATTGGAAAGTAGTTTAAAAATGAAATGCTCTGTCTGAATCATTAAATTAAATGTTGTGTTTGATGTCCCTTTAAAGTGACACTATAATACAAAAATCACATGACCTAATTTGTTACTATGCGTTTGTGGTTACAGAGCAGGAGTTTAAACTATGTGTTTAAAGAGACACTGAATCCAAATGTTTTCTTTCGTGATTCAGATAGAGCATGCAATTTTAAACAACTTTCTAATTTACTCCTATTATCAATTTTTCTTCGTTCTCTTGCTTTTTTATTTGAAAAAGAAGGCATCTAAGCTATTTTTTGGTGCAGTACCATGGAAAGCACTTGTTTATTGGTAGGTGAATTTACCCACCAATTAGCAAGAACAACACAGTGTGTTCACCAAAAATGGGCCGGCATCTAAACTTACATTCTTGCATTTCAAATAAAGATACCAAGAGAATGAAAAGAATTTGATAATAGGAGTAAATTAGAAAGTTGCTTAAATTGCTTGCTCTATCTGAATCATGATAGAAAAAAATTGGGTTCAGTGTCCCTTTAACCCTTTTGTGGAGGTTAACACATACAAAGCTAGGGCCATTAATGCAAAATTGCATGCACTATTTATTTATTTTTTGCCTTAGAACGTCCCTTTCAAAGTCATTATTTGCTCAATTTTCTTTTGCCATTGTATCTTTGAAATCATCTCATGGCTTCTTGTTCACTGAAGAGAAGAGATCACTACACAATAATGTAGCTGTGCTTTTGCTCTGACCTTCCTGTCTGCCTTTCCATGTAAACAAGGAAGAGGTTATGTTAATCTGATTGTCAGTAACTAGCATGAAACCTTATCAATGAGATGTAAAATATGTACATTCCAATAAATAAGTAAATAAATATATAGGACTGGAAAAATATAATACATTACGAGTCCTCTCAATAATAAATAAGATACAGCTTTAACACCTGAACAATATGATGTTTTATTGCTGAAAAATATACATTACTACAAGGTTATCTGACATATGTCAAATATGTACAGTGCCCCCATATAATAATAATAATTATTATTATTTTTACCTGTTTAGGCTCAGTAACAGGCAAGTGATTTGGTGTCCTAAACTTATTTATAAAGTAATGAGTAACATGCAGGCATAAAATACATATTCTGTGTTATGAAGCTGATATTAATATGAAAGGTGAGAAACTTCTCAATTCAATTTTTAAAGGTGTATTTAGCTTTTTTTGCTTTTTTGTGTTTGAGTATTTTTGTTTATAGTTTAGCATTGAAGGGAAATTTGCTTTATATTGATTTTTTGTTATGCTTAGCTTGAGAGTATTTAAAAAAAAAAGGAAAAGAGACATTTTGTAAACAAATGTGACAAAACTGCATTTTTGTTATGTGAAATTTTAAAAGACATTTGTAAAGTAATATAATATTGTATTCAAATGCATTAAAGGGACATGAAACCCATTTTTTTTCTTTCATGATTTAGAAAGAGCATGCAATTTTAAACAACTTTCTAATTTACCTCTATTATCTATCTTGCTTCATTCTCTTGATATCCTTTACTAAAAAGCATATCTAGATAGGCTAGTGTCTGCTGATTGGTGACTGCACATAGATGCCTCGTATGATTGGCTCACCCATGTGCATTGCTATTTCTTCAGCAAAGAATATCTAAAGAATGAAACAAATTAGATAATAAAACTAAATTGGAAAGTTGTTTAAAATTTTGTTCTCTACCTGAATCATGAAATACATTTTTTGGGTTTAGTGTCCCTTTAACCCCTTAATGACAACTGACGTACCAGGTACGTCATGCATTAACAAGCAGTTAATGACAACAGACGTACCTGGTACGTCAGTTGTCTAACAGAGTGCTGTGAGGGTATTGCAGTGATGCCTCGATATGGAGGCATCCTGCAATACCCCTTTACAAGCCTCCGATGCTGAGAGAGCCACTCTTTGGCCCTCTCTGCACCGGAGCATCGTTGGTGGGTGGGAGCGAAACAGGGAGGCAGGTGGGCGGCCTGCAATGGGCCCGTGATCATGTGGAGGGGGGCGGGATCGGAGGTGGGAGTACCCGGGGGCGCGCGGACGTGCACAGGGGTGGCGGGCGCGTGCACGGGGCGGGAGCGGGTGGGAACCGCTACCCTACAGAAAAGTTAAATAATACATTGGGAGAAAAGGGAGGGGGGAATTTTATTTATCAAATAATCAAAGGGTTCTGGGAGGGGGGTGGGGTGTGGGGGGGTAGCTACACTACAGAAAGTAGCTTAAAATTAAAGAATCTTTTTTTTTACTTAACTGGGTACTGGCAGACAGCTGCCAGTACCCAAGATGGCGCCCATTAGGCTAGATGGGGGAGGGTTAGATAACTGTTTGATGGGGGATCCATGATATTGGGGGCTAAGGGAGGATTCTACATAGCAGCATATGTAAACATGCTATTAAAAAAACCCCAAAAAAACAAATATACCTTTTATATTAGTACTGACAGACTTTCTGCCAGTACTTAAGATGGCGGGAACAATTGTGGGGTGGGGGAGGGAAGAGAGCTGTTTGGAGGGATCAGGGGGTCTGATGTTTCAGGTGGGAGGCTGATCTCTACACTAAAGCTAAAATTAACCCTGCAAACTCCCTACAAGCTACCTAATTAACCCCTTCACTGCTAGCCATAATACACGCGTGATGCACAGCGGCATTTAGCGGCATTTAGCGGCCTTCTAATTACCAAAAAGCAACGCCAAAGCCACATATGTCTGCTATTTCTGAACAAAGGGGATCCCAGAGAAGCATTTACAACCATTTGTGCCATAATTGCACAAGCTGTTTGTAAATAACTTCAGTGAGAAACCTAAAGTTTGTGAAAAAGGAAACAATTTATTTTTATTTGATCGCATTTGGCGGTGAAATGGTGGCATGAAATATACCAAAATGGGCCTAGATCAATACTTTGGGTTGTCTACTACACTACACTAAAGCTAAAATTAACCCTACACATTCCCTACAAGCTCCCTGATTAACCCCTGCACTGCTGGACATAATACACGTGTGGTGCGTAGCGGCATTTAACAGCCTTCTAATTACCAAAAAGCAACGCCAAAGCCATATATGTCTGCTATTTTTGAACAAAGGGGATCCCAGAGAAGCATTTACAACCATTTATGCCATAATTGCACAAGCTGTTTGTAAATAATTTCAGTGGGAAACCGAAAGTTTGTGAAAAAATTTGTGAAAAAGTGAATAATTTTTTGTATTTGATCGCATTTGGCGATGAAATGGTGCATGAAATATACCAAAATGGGCCTAGATCCATACTTTGGGATGTCTTCTAAAAAAATATATATATACATGTCAAGGGATATTCAGGGATTCCTGAAAGATATCAGTGTCCCAATGTAACTAGCGCTAATTTTGAAAAAAAGTGGTTTGGAAATAGCAAAGTGCTACTTGTATTTATGGCCCTATAACTTGCACAAAAAGCAAAGAACATGTAAACATTGGGTATTTCTAAACTCAGGACAAAATTTAGAAACTATTTAGCATGGGTGTTTTTTGGTGGTTGCAGATGTGTAACAGATTTTGGGGCTAAAATTTAGAAAAAGTGGGGTTTTTTTTCATTTTTTCCTCATATTGTATAATTTTTTTTATAGTAAATTATAAGATATGATGAAAATAATGGTATCTTTAGAAATTCCATTTAATGGCGAGAAAAACGGTATATAATATGTGTGGGTACAGTAAATGAGTAAGAGGAAAATTACAGCTAAACACAAACACCGCAAAAATGTAAAAATAGACTTTGTCACAAACGGACAGAAAATGGAAAAGTACTGTTGTCATTAAGGGGTTAAGGTGATCAAAATGATACATACTTATACTGTGCTTACACTAATTTGGTTATAAAGCAGTGATGTGCAGTCACTAGAGGCAGGTGAGGCAGTGCTTCACCTCTCATATGGGCAAAAATATATTTTTTTTTATTGGCTTTAAAAAAAAAAATGTAATTTTTTTTCCCAGCATTTTTTTTCCTCACAGCTATATGTTGTGCAATGAAGAGGCACAAGCAGGTCTGCCCACCATTACACAACATGCTGCGCCATCTACTGGATGCAAGTGGTTAAGATCATTGCATGGCCCATTAACTGCTTATTTGAGGCAGTCCTATTTGGGCTGAACCAATCCAGAGAGAGGCATTAGTAAGTGGAACATAGGGTTGGGGCTGGATGTTAAATCATATAAAACAAAACAAAAACGGAAAAAAACTACTTTCATATATTTTGTTGCTGTACTGTGAAGCTGCCAGCTTTGCTAAAGTGAAAAAGAGAGTTCTGTTCTTCCCCTCTAAGTGCAGTGGAATGTGCCACTGTCACTTCCTGAATCCTTCCAGAGCAGGAGAGAGGCACAGAGAGCAGTGTTTCACCCACATCTTATTAAAGTAAGATTTTACTGATAGGGATTCTGTTAGTGAAAATGATAATTTAATGAATGTGGTTTAGTGTTTGTTTACTCTTTTACAGCAGGGTCGTTTTTGTATTTTGTTTGCTCAAACTTTACACCCACTAACTTAGCAGCTTGCCTCTGTACTTCACACTAAATTATAGACTAATTTTCTGAACTCTCTGTAGCTCTGCTGTTTTATTACTTTAAAATTCTGTGCCCCCCCCCCCCCTTGTGTGTGTGTGTGTGTGTGTGTCTCTCTCTATCTATCCATCTCTCTCCTTATGTGTTGTTCTCCCCCATGGTCTCTTTCTCTCTCTCTGTCTCTCTTCCTCCCCCTCTGACTCTCATCCCTTATGTAATGAAAGAATCTATAAGCATAATTTGCAGCATTAAAGTAAAAAGTATGTTTTAAACATATTTTAATGGGCATGGATTTCTAGATCTCATAATCAGAGCAAGCATTGTGTTATCTGGCAAGAGTTTCTGTTACAATCCTTTAAACTAAAATCAGATGTTTACTAAGTTGACCAGTTTTCCAAGACACCATTTAAAGGGACATGAAACCCATATGAAACCCATATGCAAATTTAAATAACTTTCCAATTTACATCTAATATCTAATTTTCTTCATTATTTTGATGTCCTTTGTTGAAAATCATATCTAAATATGCTCAGTAGCTGCTGATTGGTGGCTGCACATAGATATCTCATGTGATTGGCTCACCCATGTGCATTGCTATTTCTTCAACAAAGGATATCTAAAGAATGAAGGCGTATCCTGCCACTGCCTCACCAGCCTCTGACGTCACTGCACGTCACTGTTATAAAGGTATTATGAAACAACTATTTTGGTGTACAAACTTAGGACCCTGTTTTGATAATCTAATGAGGAGATGGTTAAAGGGGCAGTCAAAGTAAACTTTTATGATTCAGATAGAACATGCAGTTTTAAGATGCTTTCCAATTTACTTCCATTATCAAATTTTGCACAGTCTTTTTATATTCACACTTTCTGGGGAACAGTATCCTGCTAAGCATGTGCACAAGCTCACAGGATATACATATACTAGTCTGTGATTGGCTGATGTCTGTCACATGATAAAGGAGGGCGGAAAATGGGAGAAAAAATAAAAATTGTCGGAGAAAAAATAAAAAGTGTTAAATCATTGTCTTTTTATTATGTGCTTGTTAATGCTATTATTGTACTGCATTGAGTGGTCCTTTAAGGGGGTATTATACACTAAATAAATGCTAGATAGAATGAAGCATCCAAATAAAAGATTAGTCTGAGAATAACATGTATATGTATTTTTATAGTTAAATTAGCTGTTTAAATAGTGACAAAATAATTGTACGGTTTTAGTGTCTAGAGAACAATGGGAGCTGCCATGTTGTAACTTAAGTTACCTTCTCTGCTGTGGCCAATTAGGGACAGTTATAAATAGGTCACTAGAGTGTGTGTGTGTTTGTGTATATATATATATATATATATATATATATATATATATATATATATATATACACACACACACACACACAATTTATCATTTTCATATATCATCTCAAAGTGTTTATTGTCTCTTTAAAGAATTATAGACAGAAGCACCAATCCTATCATCTTACAGTATGCCTCATCAATATTCTTACTCGCTCTTAAGTCTAATATGAATCTGTCATTCTGATTTGGATACATGCGAGGACAGGCATCATTCAGCATGTTTGGGATCACATTATACCAGCCAATGATTAAAGGGCCACTAAACCCAAAATCTTTCTTTCATGATTCAGATAGAACATACAAATTTAAACAACATTACAATTTACTTCTATTATTTATTTTGCTTAATTTTTTAGATATCCTTATTTGAAGAAAAAGCAATGTACATGGGTGAGCCAATCACTTGAGGCTTCTATGTGCAGCAACCAATCAGCAGCTATGGAGCATATCTAGATATGCTTTTCAGTAAAAGAATATCAAGAGAATAAAACAAATTAGATAATATAAGTAAATTAGAAAGATGTTTAAAAATGCATTATCTTTCTAAATCATGAAAGAAAAAATGTGGGTATCATGGCCCTTTAACAACTGCCCTTACTTCTACAGCTGGGCTTGCAAACCCTGAGAGCCACCATAGGTTTCTGTGTATTTTTTTCCAGAGTATAAAAAATAAATAAGATATCAGTGGTGAAATATACAGTAGAAGATTGTTGCTTGCTGTGTGCTTTACTTCATTTTGAAAATGGTGGTTGATTTGTATATAACATTGACTGAAAGGGGTTCTTATTATGCTCAGCTATAAATAGCAAATTCCAGAGGGGGTATTTGCTGCTTCTTAACCCACTAGCCTTAGAGGCTAGTGCTAGGGAATCACAGGTCATGGAATTTGACTTGCAGCTTTGAACTTTTTGGATTATTGTAAAGTTTGGCTTCTAATTTTGACAACTATTGTTCTATAGCCTTTACTACCTACAAGAAGAGGAACTATTTTGCGTGTATAACAAAAATAATATAATAATTGGCACTGTTTTATATATATATATATATATATATATATATATATATATACTGTATACAATATATACACACAGATATATCAGCACTAACTAGTGTCACTCTCTATTTGCATATAAATTGATGTATGGGACTAAAGAAAGGCATTACATATCATGACATGCCAGTTGGTTTTAACATTTTTATATCACATTTTATTTTTTTATTATTATATTGTACACATCTACAAATGCATAATATATAAATCAAATCCCAAACAGTTAAAAATCACAGTGATAAAAGAAAAAAATATAAGTATGATTTTAATATTTTTTTATAATTTTGAAAAAAATATTTATGTAACAAGGTTCTTTTTTTACATTGTTCTATAAAAATACTCATAGCATGAAAAAATAATACAAATATATATATATATATACACATATATATAAAAAATACTTATTAATAAAATAAATGAATAGAAAAATATAGACCTCTATCTATAATTTTATATTTAGAAGTATAGGTCTATATTTTTTTTATTCATTTTTTTCTATTTATTTATTTTGTTTTTAAAGCATATACTTTGTATACATTTGTTTATAAGAAAGGGTGATTAAAAAAAAAAAAAAAAAAAAAAAAAATGTGGAAAATTCCCTGCTGAGAAGCACACAGAATCTATGCTCTAGGCTTAGTATTAGAAAAGTTTAACATGGGGATTAGTCTTGTGAGAACAAACCAAAAATCTGCATTTCAGTGATCATGTACCTGCTGGTGCTGAAAAAGAAAACGTATTAGAGTAAAGCATCCTGAATAGAGAGGGATTCCTATGATATGCTAATGTGTGACATTTCCCAATCTGGGATAAGCTCACTTGTATGTTAATTAGCTCTGTGATCATACAAGGCTCCCTTGCTGTTCACCGGGGCATCAAACAAGAAAGAAAGAAAAAAAAATAAGCAAGGTGTTATGTACAGAGGAGGCACCTGAGATCAGCTTTATGTCTTGCAAGCAAACAAGATTACTCGCAAGGTCTTTTTAATGTATATATTACATTAGAAGCTGAACATCAAAAAATAATAAATAAGAATGATATAAATATATATAAAAATTAAACCCTTACTTATATCCTACCAGCATTGGACTAGATTACGAGTGAAGTGTAAATGTTTGCACCAGAGCGATTAAGGGGTATATCACTAGGGTTTGCGCTCATCAGGCTTACAGATCGTATTATGAGCGATTTATGCTAGAATGATTACCGTGACTTTAGAGCTCTGGTTAACTGTTTCACAAAACATAAAAGTTGCACAAAACACATAAAAAAATACATAACAAAGTAAAGTTACACTCATAATAACACCATCTAATATTGCACATAAAAGTTATAAAGGTGCAAAGATATGAGGTGTTTTTTTCATGTTAGGTTAGTGCAAATGAGAATATGCGATCGGGTTTGCGCGAGAGTGGGGTGTTTTATATTTTTTCTGCATTGACTTCCATGGGGGAATATGTGAACGTGCACGCAATATTCTAACATCGGGATTTTTGCGCTAGTAGGGTTACCGCAAGAGCAAAAACTGTTTCCTTTAACTTATAATACGAGCGCAATTAACGCTCAAGCAGGAGTGTTAATTTGCGCTCCAATCATAATCTGGCCCATAATATGCAGTGTTATAAATACATAAACAGATGATTTCTCCATATAAATGAATAGGCTTGCTGGATGCATTGAAATGCGTTTATATGCTACAGTATGTCATCCAATTTTTTAAATCAGCGCTTTATATTAACAAAAGTTGTGTATTATTTATTGACCAATAATTAATAGGGCAGTAAATTAAATCGTTATGATTCAGATAGAGCATGCAATGTGAAATAACTTTCCAGTTTTCTGCGTTTATCCAATTTAGTTTGTTCTCTAGGTTTGTTGAAACACATACGCTATGTAGGTAAGCTCAGGAGCAGCAGTGTACTACTGGGTGCAAGCAGCTGATTGATGGCAGCACGTATATGCCTCTTGTCATTGTCTCATCTGTGTTCAGCTACCTCCCAGTAGTGCCTTGCTGTTCTTTCAATAAAGCATATCAGGAAAACAATGCAAACTTATACTAATGTCAACTCCAAAATTGTTATTGTTTAAAAAGATAGATAATGCCTTTACTACCCATTCCCCAGCTTTGCATAACCAATACTGATATATTAATATACTTTAGAACATTTAAACCTCTACATTTCTGCCTGTTTCAAATGCTTTATTGACAACCTCTAATCACATGCTTTTTATGAGCTTTTCACAACAAGAGACTGCTAATTCATGTGGGCCATATAGATAACATTGTGCTCACGCCTGTGGGTTAGGGCAAACACAGCAGTAATTGGCTAAAATGCAAGTCAATAGATAATAAATAGCCATGTGATCAGGGGGCTGTCAGAAGAGACTTAGATACAAGGTAATCACAGAGGTAAAAAGTATATTAATATAACTGTGTTGGCTGTGCAAAATGGGGTAATGGGTAATAAAGGGATTATCTATCTTTTTAAACAATAAACATTTTGGAGTTGACTGTCCCTTTAAATACAGCAGTACTTTGGAAAGTTATTTCAAACTGTTTACTCTATCTATTATGAAAAAGAAAATTCTGGTTTTGTGTCAATTTAAATCATAATATAGGATATACTGTAGTTAATAAGTTTATAAACCTGACCTAATATTATGATGTATTATATTTAAAATGGCTAAAATACTTTATTGTACTAGAAAGATTCTCACTTACCGGTATATACTTTTTAAACACAAGAAACTCATTGCACCTGGGAAATTCAAACGTTTTTACAGTAAATAAACACAATAACAAAAAAGTGACGGTAAACGCAGTAAATTCTCACTTAGGGCTCGATGACTGAAAGCTCTCTGGGCTGGCGAGATTATTAATGAATGCTTGCCAGTCCTTCTATTTCCCTGGTGGAATGATCTAAAGCCATTTTTTTACCCTGAAAACAGGGTATCTCGCTAAGGGGCGTATACTGTATTTTCATATGAAATGTGCACAACAAAATTCATATTTTAAACATTATACAAAACAAATATTTGAACCATTCACACAAAAATAAGCAGGGAAAAATTGTATTGTTAAGGTGCATCAAAAATCGTAACAAAATTCTTCACCAAAAATCGTATGTTAACAAAAAAGTAAAATGTGTATGTAATTTGTACAGGAGTAAATCAAATTAAATATGCACAGCGTAAATCATAATTGTACTACACTGGATGTGCAAAAATCACACAGAAATGTGATCTTATAAATACAAAATGCAAAGCGTAATTGTTGTTTTTTCATATAATGGGCTGAACATGGGCGTTCCATGGGCGTATATGAAAATGTCAAAAGTGTCCTAATCCCAGCGTAATTCTATAAAGATTTTCACACTGCAGATCTCACTGTTTTTTCTCGCCAACTAAAAGGTGGTGAGCTTTTCTCAAAACAATACGAACACTTATAACTCCAAGAGAAAAACAAATGCATACTAAAATATAGGGGAATGTACGATGCTCTATGCAGAAAGCAGCATAATGTGGTTTATATTGGCTGCAGGATTTTAATTTTAAAGTGCTCCCCCTGCTCCCTGCTAGCTTCGCACTAAGGAGCGAAGTGTCCCTATCCAGCGAGCTTCATTACTTTTAATAGGAGCCATCTCGCCACTCGCAGGGACTGCCCCTTTTTTACGATCATTGCACTGGGGCAGCCCTGCGAGTGTCAGCGAGAAAAAGGTTTGAGCTGGAGAAGAATATATCATTGAGCTCTCTCTGTAAAGTTGAATTGCAGAAGAGGTCAATATTTTCTAAATTATATTGATATATATTTCAAGGATTGAGAAAGCTTTTGTGCAAAGAAAAATGTATCTACATTTGTGACAATATTGTATACAGTGTATATATATATATATATATATATATATATATATATACACACACACAGTTTATCTGTAGTATTTGGAACATAAATTTAATGATGTTTAATATGATCCATCTATTTATCTGTCCTTCTTTTGCTGCCTTATTGCCTGTTTGTCACTCAATCTGTATATCAATAGGAGGAAGCATTGCTCGCTAATGGATTAAAAACCCAATGCACATCCTATGTAAGGCTAGGTTTCTATTTTTTATTTCTCAGACAACCACACTCCTCTTCAGGCAGTCACTTTTCAGAGGTATATCGGTGCTTGAATTTAAAAAAGTTTATGAAAGTTGTGGTTAGGTCACTGAACTGTTTTAGTCAGAATAAGTGTGTCATTATATTGGTGACATTAATCGTGGTGTTCCTACTGAGTTTAATGCCGGAGTCTATTCAAGATGATCAGCCAACTTAAAAAAAACATTTTTTTTTTAAATCTAGCAAAGTCAGTTAAACTCAACTTATTCAAGTCAGTTAAAAGTGAATTTATTTTCAATGAACAGAATAATGAAACTGACTTAAAAATTATAATAAGGTCAACTATCTTGTAAAGGGAGTACACGATTGGCTGGAAATCTGTTCTTCTTTTAACAGAATTTAAACAGTGCATTCTATTTAATACTTGCATGAAAATATAGTTCCGATCCCAGCATTAAATAAAAGGATATCTTTTACAGCTGCTTTACACAGAACTACCATTATTTTTTTCCCTTTAACAATTTTTTTTAACAAATTTAAACAGCAGCTTTTTCAAATGAATGTTAGTAAAGTCCTGAGTACAACATCCCTTTAAATATTTGCCTTTTTAGTGGAGAGATTTATGTCACTTAATACAGCCAAGCTACATGTCTGTGAATTACTACCTATAGGCCAAAGTTATAACCGTTTCTTCTATGGCTGGTTTACTAGGGCTGCCCAACAATACAAAGACCTTTATTGGGGCTGTTCATTGTTATGGTACTATGTTGTACAGCCAGTGAAATGCTTTATTGGTTTTCCCATGTTTTCTAGACAAACTAGCATGGTTTTGCGATTATGGCTTGTTCAGTTCATGGCTATTTAATGCCTGTCATTGAACGTCTGTTAATAAAGCTTTTTTTCCTAGTGCTTTTAGACAGGCTGACAAAGAAAAACATAAAGGTTCACTATTAAAGTTCAAGTGCTTATTTAAAAAAAAAAAATATTTACAAAGACATTGTTAATATTAGAATATGCTACATGATGTAAGATAACCCTTAGTGTTCATCTCTGAAACAAAGTTGATGCTTTTAAATAAATAATGTTTTTTTTTTAATGTAAAACAAAAGTCTCAATATTAAAAAAATAAACAAATTATAAAAAAGGAAGGTGTAAATTATGCCCCTGAAATGTAATATTGCTGTAAATAAATCAGCAGGGCATTTGAATTCCTGACACCTTAAATATAAATTCCAAGTAAATTCTTGTAGTAAATTATGAGGTTATGAACAAAAGAGTTTTCCAAGTTTGTTTTTTCTTCACCCAAACTTATATTTGTGTTGGAAGCTTCCACTCCTTGCTGTGATTCTTATGAGATGAAAAAAGCCAACGTTCTATAATTTATGTGACAATTTACTATGCTGTTTTTATCGTCCAATCTCTTGTTTAAATAATTTTGTAAGGTTTTTTTTTTTTCTAGCCATCCAGAAATTCTAATACACTTTGCATGAGGTTAGAAATACAGCAGAAGAATGTGTGTGACATTGCTCGCTTTAATTAATGTTTACACTGTTCATAACTGGGACGCTTCCACTGGCGAAAGTCCACTTACCTGTCTGAAGAGCATTCTTTGATAAGCAGCTATAAAATCCTGGACCTCCCAGCAACTTAAAGGTTAAAATAAATGTCAGGCATCTGAAGTGACTAAGAGAAAGTATATTTTACAATTATATTTACAAACTAAGAACTCAGTAATTTAGTTAACTATTTTTTACTTACATGTTTCACTATTTACTTAACTTAAAGGGACATTAAACCCAAAAATTTTCTTTCATGGTTTAGAAAGAGCATGCAATTTTAAACAACTTTCTAATTTACTTCTATTATCTAACATGCTTCATTCTCTTGGTATTCTTTGCTGAAAAGCATATCTAGATAGGCTCAGTAGCTGCTGATTGGTCACTGCACATATATGCCTTGTGTGATTGGCTCACCAATGTGTATTTCTATTTATTCAACAAAGGATATCTAAAGAATAAAGCAAATTAGATAATAGAAGTAAATTTGAATGTTGTTTAAAATTGTATTCTCTATCTGAATCATGAAAGAAAATGTTTGGGTTTAATGTCCCTTTAATGCTTTTAAGTGGGTGTTTTCATTAAAAATATTTTAAAAGGAATTAAACTCTATTTGTCACACATAAGAAAGAGCACTTTTTAAACATTATTTTTTCTTTCTTTTGGATAAATAGGAAGTTTGGGGGGTTTTTTTTTTGGCAAGGGGCAGATTGCCTATTAGCTGATTGGTGGACAGTAATACGCAGTGATGCACCTAACAAGCAAAATCCAGTACAGTACAGGAAAATCCATAATACAAAATAAATAAATACATAAATAATATAATAAAATACAAAAAAAAACCTCATTGATTGTTTTTAAATGCTAATGTAAAAAATAGTGAAATTATTGAATTTTTAATAATACTCACTCAGGGCTAAAAAATGCAATGATCAAAATATATTAAACACTAAACATTTGTTATATAAACTAAAAAAACACTGTTGAAACATATTGCCAATATTTATTGCATGAAAAAAGGTTAAATTAATGCTGTATTTGGTTACTTAGAAATGTAAATTTATGCACAACTGTCCTGTGTATTAGAAGATCATTGGCTAATAAAGAACCCCTACAATTCTGCTGGAGTACAGTGACACACCCCATTGACATAAAATAAACCCCACAACAATTATTTTTGTTTCTTTAGCAGATTTTTTTTTAAAAAACTTTTATTTTGTTTACTAGTTTTAGAAAAGCAATGTTTTAATTTCACTTTAATTCAGGACCTCTTAGTAGAGCCATTCCCTTACCAGATGCTCTGGTTTCACACTACCTCACTGTTTATCAGTGCCTCCCCCTCAAGTTTTTGTTGCAACACATTAGTTAGTGACTGATAAAATGTCTGAGAATCCTGTTAGACTCATGATGTATGTGTACAATGGTTATCTTTCATTTGATGAATCCTAGTTTTAGCTCATGATTTCACAAAGTCCTTGAAATTTTAGTGACTTTTTTAACCACAGTTTCTATTCCAGGCCTGATTTAAAGGCAACGGATCAATGCAATTAAAGGGATATTAAACACAAAATTACCCCCTGGATGAAATGTATAATTATAATTAAACCTAATACAAAATCAAAATAATTAATGTTTTATTGTTCCAACATTCCCTGTAGTTTATACAGGAACATTATACTTTATCTACACTCCTAATAGAGACTGTAATGGTTACTGTGTTCTGTATTTTGCTGCAGTTTGTCTGTGCAAATTACATGCAACATCAGTCCAGAAACTCATTTATACCTGATCTCTTATTGGCCACACAAAAGATCAAGTAAATATACTGAACAGTATTTTCAAGAGGTTTATCTCTGGTCTGCTCTGGATTTGCAAAACATCAGTTTGTTGCATTATATTTATTTTGTGTGTAGATTTCTTAAAATGTAGTAGATACTGTTAGATAGATAAATATATAGGTATTAGATAGATAGACAGACAGATAGATAGATAGCTAGATAGATAGAATTGTAGCATATGTTCTTTTATTGTGAAAATAAAGTACCAAAGGGAGGGCAGGGTAGGCAAAATGAGACAGAATATTAAAGGCATTTGAAGATTCCTTCTTTTATCTCTGTGAACTTGAAAAGATGTCTTACTTGTCTGTTGACACTGTAAGTGCAGATCAATAGACAAAACAGTTTTAAATTGGATTTAAATGAATTTAAAATCCGCAGCTAACATAATCATATCCAATCTGAGATGTCTAACAAAGGTAATCCTATGCTTTTGGGTCCCTCAGGAGACTTCAGATACCCTGTCTTTAAAGGGATATTAAACAGTATGAGACTGTAATATAAAATGTTTAATTATGTGTAGGTAAAAAACCTGGCAGTATACTTTCATTATTTATTTTGTCCCCGTTTAACTATAAAAATATTTGATTCTTCAATTCCACTGATTCTGTAGAAAGTAATGGGCGTTGTCTTGTTTGAACTCAAGTTTTCCCCTGATCTATCATTTCCTGCTGATGACAATTATGGCTGAATATATTCAGCGGCATTCACAGCTTTTTTGGCTATGTGGAGCAGGTTTGCGTAAGTGAGCTTGCTGCTGCCACATATTTGAGAAGCAGAAACTGCTTCTTTTTTCTTCTCCACCACCTCAGTAGCGAGGTAGCGAGACCAATCACTTCAAATATCACTCTTCGGGGTGGTTGACATTCCCTGCTCTAGCTCAACTTGCGCCAGGTCAGAGGCAGCATTGCACAACAACCTTCGACAAGTGGCAATTGCAGGTGGACAGGTTCACTAAAATGATTATCTTAAAAAAGGCTTCCAAATAGTTTTGTTTGCACAAACAGAGATAAATAGAAAACTAGTTCAAAAATGGCAGCACCCATTACTTGTGCTACTACTATAATTGTAAAAATGCATCTACATATTATTCTAAAGCTAATCTTTGCTTTGCATACAACATCAAAGGGACATAAAACCCAATTTTTTTCTTTAATGATTAAGAAAGAGCATGCAATTTTAAACAACTTTCTAATGTACTTTTGTTATCTAATTTGCTTAATTCTCTCAATATCCTTTGCTGAAAAAGAATATCTAGATAGGCTCAGTAGCTGCTGATTGGTGGCTGCACATAGATGTCTTGTGTGATTGGCTCACCCATGTGCATTGCTATTTATTCAACAAAGAATATCTAAAGAATGAAGTAAATTAGATAATAGAAGTAAATTGGAATATTGTTTAAAATTGTATTCTCTATCTGAATCATGAAAGAAAAAATGTGGGTTTAATGTCCCTTTAAGTCTAGCATCCACAGTACTTAGACACTAAGGAATTAAGATTGGGTTTTGTGCTTATGTTCTCTGTTTCAATGTACACCAAAATTAAATAAATTAAATTATATATGATTATTGATTCAATGGTTACAGTTTACATTTTTGTGTAAAGCATTTTAAACACTTAAAGGGACAGTCTAATCTAGAATTTTTATTGTTTAAAAAGATAGATAAACCCTTTATTACCCATTCCCCAGTTTTGCATAACACACACAGTTATATTAATATACTTTTGACTTTTCTGATTACCTTGTATCTAAGCCTCTGCAGACTGCCCCTTATCTCAGTTCATTTGACAGACTTGCATTTTAACCAACCAGTGCTGATTCATAAATAACTCCACGGGAGTGAGTACACTTATCTATATGACACACGTGAACTTGCACTGTCTAGCTGTAAAAAAAACTTTCAAAATGCCCTGAGATAAGTGGCAGAAATTAGTATATGAGTCTACCTAGGTTAAAAAAGCAAAGCAAATTTGATTATAAATGTAAATTGGAATGTTGTTTAAAATTGCATGCCCTATTGGAATCAGGAAAGTTTAATTTTGACTAGACTGTCACTTTAAACAGACGAGGAACTGGTTTGGAGATGATAATTATTATGATAGTATTTAGCATAGCTAAATATGTAATACTAAATGACCTCACTTTGGAACTTGAGAAGCTACCACTGACCGTATATTACAAGGGGGCTATTACTGAACTCCAGCCAGTCCAGACATCCTTTAAAGTCAATGCAAAATTTAATAAAATTACTTATGTGTTCACTGGCTTTGTACTTACTTTTTTTTTTTTTAGCTAACTAAAATTATTTACAGGTGAAGTTAAATGTACATTTATTTTTAATAAAAAAAGATTGACAAAATATATTTAAATCAGTTGTATATAAAAAAAATGTGTTTTATGACATTTTGAACATGTAGGTCTAAACATATACAAAATAACCAACAGTAACATAAAAAAGTATAAAACTGGTAGACATCTAGTACGCTTCATGTGTTCCCCTTAAACTGACATGAAAGGACATATAATGGCATAGCTGCATACTATTTGAACACACTTTAAAATATAAATGCATTTTAAAAATGGCTGTTTAAGACTTTTATAATTGAGCAATTTGCCTCCTTTATATAACCCTAGGGCAGTGATTGCTAAACTTGGCACCCCAGGTGTTTTAAAACTACATTTCCCATGATGCTTAGGCACTCTGAAGTCTAGTTTAACATCATGGGAATTGTAGTTCCGAAACATATACAAGGGCATATCTCAGACCATATGGATCTGTTAATTAGTCCTTACACTTCATGTACATACTTGATTGACAAGCAAACAACTGCAGGGTCACCAGTTAGCCAAAATCAGAACTAGAACTGGGCATAGGGTTGCTACTTCGGCCATGTTTTCCTGGATACTTATGAGTTACACATGTTGCAGGGTGTGCAGAGAAAAGCCTGCATTGTGCTGCTGGACAGCACCAAAATAGTAACCCTGGATAGCACTATTCATGTTCCTCCCTGCACACCCTGCAGCATGTGTAACTCATAAGTGTCCAGGAAACCATAGCCGAGGTGGCAACCCTAACTGGGCATGTGCTTATTCTTTGGTTTAAACATATAAAGCAACCTCTTATAATGGGTTTATATTGCAAAGTGCATTAACATGGTATGTTGAGACTTATTTATTAATTATAGCTGCCAAGACTCTGCCCTAGACAAACACTTCAATGGCCTGCACCTCAAAGGTGTTCCTGACTTTGGTGTGCAGATCATTGAAATAGTAAAGAGACATCCCAGGGGGATGACAGACATAAATTCTTAACTAAGAGAGAACTATTTTGGATCTTAGACAATAGACATCCCAAAGGCATGAACCTTGAATGGGATATTTCAGACTTTACAAATTGATCTCTGAATCTTTCTCTCTTAGTTTATCTGCCCATCTCCATAACCGCTTACATTAATTCTCTGGTACAGATATTATTTGTTTTTTCTATCTATTGATCCTGCACAATTTTGAACATGCTATTCTTTTATTATCAATAAATAAATACAGTTTATTAATACAAACAAATAATTTATCTAAAGCAATTTTCAGGTTTATCAGTTAAAAAAGAATACTATACACACTGTCTTTTGAGTCCTGTAAGCAATACTCTAGGAATGTGTTCTATAAGTTTTATCTATAATTCATTTTTTAATTCCCATATTTTACAATACCACCTTATGCTTTGGTGGGGCGTAGCCTATCTTGGACCGGATTCTGGTACCTGATTGGCTGAGTCTTCCTTAAAGTGTGAGCTGGATTGTCCTTTGTGTATCCTATGACTAAGCGCCAATAGAGGCGCGAAACGCATCAGGACAGCCTTTTTTCCTAGACCCCTGCATGTATATTGCATACCCTATGCAATTTTTAATCTTTGTCTCAATAAAGATGATCTTTTAATTCCCTCTGAGTGCTCAGGTTTTCCGTTTTTCTAAATATAAAATACACTTGTACTGCAATTCTAGATTAATTTATCATATTGTTTATTCTATATTTTTTATACATTATACGTTTCTTTGCAGGATTAAGATATAACCAACAGGGAAACATTGAAGTGACTTCCTCATCTTCCATTAGTCAACACGTAAATAATGCAATGGTGACCAGCCAGTCTGTTTTACAGCAAGTTTCTCCAGTGAGCTTGGATCAGAGCCACAGCATGCTTTCACCTGATGGGAAATTGGTGAGTACACCTGGTCTATTGTAGCTGCAGCACTGATAAGATAAGATATCCAGGCAGGCAAAATAAACAACTTTTTTTTTTTTTTTTAAGTTTCTCACAGGGTCAATTGTAAACAATAAAGCAATTGTAGGACAGTTCAAATTTTTGAATGGAGAGAGTTTGAACTAAAAGGCAGTCATCTAGCTTACAGCTTTCACTAACATTACAATATACATGTTTTAAACTGAGAAATACATTTAACAAAGGGCTGTTCTTTTTTTTTATTGATTAAATAGCTTGGAAGGTGGGTGGAACTTTGTTTGTTTTTCTCCACAGACGACACACATTTTGATTAAATATCCTTTTATTAGCAGCCTTTAAAATATTCTTTCATTTGTAACTATTCTCTAAGCCCAGGCAGCAAAAATAAAAAAAAATAAACACATTCCTTTAACCCTTGCAATCATGAATTACTTATTTTATTTTAAGATTATAATTGATTGATTGATTTAAGTATTAATTATTTAATTTGTTCATTTTTTATTGTATGATTTTTAGTTATGTTGAATATTTATGGTGCCCATAATCATTTTGAGCCCAGATTTTAAGATGCAGTAAAGGGAGTTTATTAACGTAAAATTACAACTTTTATTTGAATTTAACATCGCTTTATACATGGAGCTGAATCTTGATTATTTAGTAAGGTCAAGTATAATTCAAAACTTATATGCAGTCTTTCCACAAAGATGCATTATGGTTATCTATTGGCCCTGGTTTTCTACCATAGCCATATATGCCTTTGGAATAAGGAAATAATAGTTTTAATTTAAAAAAAATTGGCTTCTAAATATAAGGGATACCAAACCCATTTTTTTTTTATTCATATAGATCGTGCAATTTGAAGCAACTTTCAAATTTATTCCTATTATCAAATTTTCTTTGTTCTTTGCAATCTTTATTTGAAAAGAAGCAGGAATGTAAAAGCTTAGGAGCCGGCCCATTTTTGGTTCAGAACCTGGGTAGCACATGCTGATTGGTGGCTAAATGTAGACGCCAATAAGCAAGCACTATCCCGGGTATATATATATATATATATATATATATATATATATATATATATATATATATATATATATATATATATATATATATATATATATATATATAATGGGGAAAAAATACTAAGTTAAACTTTTCCCTCTATAACTGACCATTTTCTATGAGTGTTAGTATTCTAAGGTGTATGCTGCATACAAAAAATGAGGGAAAATTGACAACTATAGAAAAATACTATAAAATTAAATAACCATCATGTATGGCAGCAATGCCTTTAAGTATATTTAATTAATTTAAGATGAAGGTAAAATCACTAACAGCTTCTCTTTATACTTTAGCACAATTTTTAATAGATTAATATTCTGTATTTCAGGATTTTTATTAGTATGTAATGCTTCTTATTTGTATCCCATGATGTTATTTACTACAAATCCATTTCTGTTACTGTTTAAAGCTTTTTGTGTGTGTTCTAATTCTGAGTCATATGTCTTATTTGTTTTAGATATCGGTTTCCGGAGGTGGATTACCACCCGTGAGCACTTTGACTAATATTCATAGTTTATCCCAGTCAGTTCATCACAATGGCCAACAGTCTCAGAACCTCATTATGGCACCCATTTCCGGTGTCATGGCTATAACACAAAGTAAGTGTCTACTAATTTCAGCTTCACCTATTTTACTGCAACAAATTATAGAGAATTATACAATACACAGGATACACAATTTGCTGATGTAGCCTTGTAAAAATGACTCCCATAAATGTTATACAGCATACAGATTTGTTCATCATATAGACAAAACAAGAATTATTTTAATTGGTTGAGGACTATCTGGGTGTGTATATACCTGAACCAATCAGGCAGGTTGTGACATAACACACTATATCAAAGTCCAAAGAAACATTTTGTTCATGGACATATACATTACTACTAGTCTAAGGGGTTAAAATACCAGACACAGATTTGTTTACCAAAAAAAAAGGAAACATTTATATGGTACATAATTATGGATAAACACTGTATTTAGCTTAAATCTGTAAATATCAATTATATAAATGTAACTGTGCATACATATATGTAATGCTGGCTTGAATTTACTACTATTCTCTATAGAGCTGACTTACAAAAAAGTGAGGTAGTTCTACATAAATCATTGAATCAGTCCCATAAGATGAATAAGAATTGGAGAATTGTGCTTCACTTCTGATTCTTGGTAAATCTATGCAATTTGGGTCAAATATATAAAAAATATTGGATGAACAAAATTAGGTTTTACTGGATGCATTTTTGACAGGATACATAAAAAACATTGTATTAAGATATCTTGCTACATAGTTTATTATGTTTATTTACATTATCTTAATTAATTGTCTTTAATAAACGCATGAAGATTTGACAATGATTTGATCTGTTTCTCAGATTTAAATACCAGCCAGGCACAGAGTGTACCAGTCATCAACAGTGTCGGAAGTTTGGCAGCTCTACAGTCCGTACAGTTTTCACAACAGCTACACAGTCCGCATCAACAGCAAATAATGCAACAGTCTTCTAGTCACATGTCCCAGCAGCCATTTTTATCAGCTGTAACTCAGCTTCAGAATTCACACAGTAAGTATTGGTCTGGGTAGTTCTGGGTAGGACAGGATATGTGCACTGAGCATTGGGGAACTCATTAACTGAGGAGGTAGTAAATGCCAATACCTTAGATACATTTTAAAATAGTTTAGATATATTTCTGGCTAAAAACAGATTTCATGGATGTGCATAGTATATATCAGCAATTAAGGACTGTGCTGCTAAATATCTGCATACAATGTAAAAAAAAAACCATTTTTTTAAAAAATGTTTTCAGTCCAGGGACACCTCTTGAAAATCATCTTGCATATTTTATAATGTGTATCTTATCTCCTTTGCTGTGGTCACCTAGGGACAGTTACAAATAAGCATAATTATATAGTATAAGAAGTGGGCAAAATAAATACTACACATATTTTACAAATTTGGTTTCATTAAGCATAACTAAACATCTTATGGGGATTTAATTTTAAGTTTATTGCTCCATTTTATATATTTTATAAACTGAGTGTATAAAACGTAATTCAAATGTGAATATGAAATAAGATATAATATCCAACCAATTCTATATCTTTTTGTGTTAATTAAAGCTGGTATATTTCTCTTTATTTTTCTAGTGTATGCACACAAGCAAGAACCTCCCCAATATTCCCACACAGCACGTTTCCCATCAGCCATGGTTGTAACAGACACCAGCAGTATCAGCACATTATCAAACATGTCTTCCAGTAAACAGGTGAGAGCTTATTTGTAAAAAGAGTATAATTTCTAGCTTGTTCTTTCTTCAAAAGGAGCAAGGCTATATATATATATATATATATATATATATATATATATATATATATATATATATATATATACATATATGAAAAGTGAGTTTAAAATCCTCCACTAAGCACAAAATGTAAAGAAAATAACTCTTTGTATAGATCATTTAACAAATCTAAACAAGTTAGAAGGCTTGCTTTTCCCACACAAAACCTCTGGATACGTTGTTTTCAATGCAGCAAAGGATTCTGGGTAGGATATGCAAATGAGGCTCACAATAACTCACTTTTTTATTTCAGTCGGCAAGAATTCACAGAATATATGCTTATGCATTTGAAATTGTGATTGGCTGAGGGCTGTCACTTGATATAGGAGGAGTGGAAATAGACATGAAATTTGTCAGAAAAAAATCTACTACTCATTTGAAGTACAGACTAAGGCTATTGCATTGTCTTTTTATCATGCATTTGTTTCTTAAGAAAATCAACTGTAGTTACTGGTCCTTTAATTATATTAATTAGTAGTATCTAACAGGTGCAAAACTAGAAAGCAATTTCAAAATACTATGAGCTAGAAATTGAGGTGTTCCAATAAGAACCCCGTAAAGTCTAGTTACCAACACACTGAATGGTAAATAAATAAAGGACATATACTAGATTCTGCAAAAGGCAAATTTAATTATCAAAATATAGATATATTATATTAAAATTAATTTAAATTAAAAGACAAAAGACTCCTAATGGGCCACTCACACATCTAACTAAAGCTGGAGTGTTATACTATCAGGTGCACCACTATAAAGTTCCAAATGATGAATATTATCTATGTTCCACTTGGTATCGTTCAAATCATGCATGTGTGGGCAATTACCCTTAGCCAAGCTTACTTTAAGTTTAAAGGGACATGAAACCATCTTTCATGATTTAGAAAGAGCATGCAATTATTAAAAAAAACTTTCCAATTTACTTCTATTATCTAATTTGCGTCATTCTCTTGATGATTGGTGGCTGCACATAGATGCCTCATGTGATTGGCTCACCCATGTGTATTGCTGCTTCTTCAACAAAAGGATATCTAAAGAATGAAGCAAATGAGATAACAGATGTAAATTGAAGTGTTGTTTAAAATTGAGTTCTCTCTCTGAATCAAATATTTTGGGTTTCATGTCCCTTTAATCCCAGTTCCAGTACACATTCACAAGCCATAAAGTCCAGAGCCACTAAAGGAAAGTAACACACAGGTACAGTTTGTGCAATAAAACAGGGGGGCGTCCTCAACTCCACCAACTTACCCCAATACCTTAGATAGTCTACTGTGACGTCCTCCTAGATTTCCATATGCTCCATAGTAAACAGCGGCTTTACCGGTTCCGGCTGGTGGGAAGTTACCACCTGAGGTTGCTGCTAAACCAATATATATATATATACACATGGTCTAAATAAGCGGAATCAACTAACGCAAAATAAAGACAATACAATAACACTTAAAGGTACACTGAACCCAAACTTTTTCTTTCGTGATTCAGATAGAGCATTACATTTTTTTTATTTTTTTTTTATTTATTTTTTAGAGCATGAAATTTTAAGCAACTTTCTAATTTACTCCTATTATCAAATTTTCTTCATTCTCTTGGTATCTTTATTTGAAATGCAAGAATGTAAGTTTAGATGCCGGCCCATTTTTGGTGAACAACCTGGGTTGTTCTTGCTGATTGGTGGATAAATTCATCCACCAATAAAAAAGTGCTGTACAGAGTTCTGAACCCCCCAAAAAAGCTTAGATGCATTCTTTTTCAAATAAAGATAGCAAGAGAACGAAGAAAAATTGATAATAGGAGTAAATTAGAAAGTTGCTTAAAATTGCATGCTCTATCTGAATCACAAAAGAAAAAAATGTGGGTTCAGTGTCCCTTTAAAGGGACATTATACACTAGGTTTTTCTTTGCATAAATGTTTTGTAGATGATCCATTTATATAGCCCATACAGGTTTTTTTTGTAACTATGTATAGTTTTGCCTATTTTTTTAAATAACATTGTGCTGATTTTCAGACTCCTAACCAAGCCCCCTGTATCATGTGCTATCTATCAGCGAATCACAGACTTACATATGCTTACACTGTAATCTCTTGCACATGCTCACTAGTAGGTGCGGGTTCCTCACAAACGATGTATATAAAAAAGAGTGCACAATTTGATGATAGAAGTAAATTGCAAAGTTTTTTTTTTTTTTTTTTTTTTTTTTATTCATGCTCCAAGAGTCTATATGAATCATAAAAGTTTAACTTTGGCTTTGGTGCCCGTTTAAACATGCATCTAAAACATATTTGATTAAAAAAATGATTATTGTCTGCTTTTTTACTTTATCACTCAATTTAAAATGTCTTATGATTTTAAAACGTTCATATTAAACTTCTTTTAAAATAGTTCTATTCAATGAAAAAATAAATATTGGACAGTTTTTATGAGTCTGGTGGTATTTTACAGACTTGCGATTAAATCAAACGTAGATCTTGCCAAATGCCTCAGAGATAATTTCATCCTATGACAAAGCAGAAGTATTAATAATAATTTGTACGCATGGCTGGGTTTTATGTTGCCCTGCAAATGTGAATGCTGAAAATCTAATTCCACGTTTGCCAGCATCTCAACTCCTGTTAGGTTTCCCACTCTTTGTAGTCAGGAGAAAAAAAGCATTTATCTAAGCCCACAAATCTTAATCAGTCAGCCAATCAAGCGCATCAAGAGTCTTTGGAATACTATTTCCTTGAAAGGGCTTATCAATCCATCTGCAGGGCACTCAGCCCGAACCAAACCTGATGAATTATTCTATCTGACCCAAGCGGACTTTGATGCCTGCTTGTTGTAACAAGCCCTCCAAATGCACGACATAATTGTCTAATGAAAATACACCAATATGCTGCCCGTTAGGATGTCACAGCTCGTTTACAATGCAGAACTGATTATGTAGATTTCCATCCTTTATAGACCATTTGGCTGATATTTTTTCAATAGCCATTTAAAAATATTAGACAGTGTGCTAAGGTTTACTTTTTGTCTTAGGCACTTTTCTCTCAAAATACACTTAAAACAGCAAAGCGCAGGGAAAAAAATAAAATAAAGAAATAAAAGGGCATTAAAAGGTATATAAAAGAGCAAAAAAAAAAATCTAATATGTTAGAACATTTACTATTGCACGAATGCTGACATATAACTATGTGTTTAACCAATGCAAAGCTATTAAATACATATCACCAATACTGGGAGTTAGCTGAACACATATGGTGAGCAAGAGACGTGTGTAGCCACCAATAACCAGCTAGCTCCCAGACAGTAGTGCACTGTCGCTGCTTAGTATGTGCACATATGCTTTTCAACATACCAATAGTACAAATTAAATTTAATCACAGTAATTATTTAAGTGTCTTAAAATGACATGCTCTTTCATTTATTTTATAATACTATAAAATATTAAGATACTACAATAGAAATTATATAATAGTTGCAACAGCATAAAATACTGATGTTCCTATAAGAGTAAAATATTAGTACAAGGCATGATATTCATTGTAGATAGGCTCCAAGAGCCAAGATATTATATAAAAACATGTATAATCAGTTTTAGTTATTAAGCTATAGCTTCATATTTCAAACAAGAGGGTCCCTCATATTATTATTATTCTTTATTTATAAAGAGCTAGCAGATTCCGCAGCACTGTCAATGGGTAACAAAGATAAAAGGACAGTACATATCACACTGTCTTCATGTACATGGTGCAAAATACATATATTATGCAGATTAATGAGGCTATAAATAAAAATATTCAACAGCCAATACATTCTTAGTTTTTTTGCATATCTTTAATTATGACTAAAAACATTTATTTTCTTTGTTCTAAACAAAAGAAGGTATTTTAAAATGTTTTGTCCTTTTTTTTTTTAATTTTGTAAAATATATGTTCCTATAGTGAGAAAGAAACACTTACCTTTTAAGCTTGAAAGGTGTGTGACTATCCACCAATAACATAGCGGGAGTTCTGTTTAATCAGCTAATGGGCAATTAGTCCTTAAAAACCACAGTAACCACTTTGAGATTGCTATACCAATTGTCTAAATATGAATAGATTTTGCAATATACTTTTGTTATTTATTTTGGCCCCTAATTTAAGTCTAAAAATAAAAAAGTTTTCCAAGTTCTGTAACTGAAAGATAGCAGGCTTCACAAGCCTAACCTTGCCACATATCTGTCCCTAATTGGCTTCAGCAGAGATAATAATAAGAGAAGTAAAACAATCTAGGCTTTACTAACAAAATGACTGTCACTAGCCTTGTCTACTCCAACTGAAATCCCAGATTTGCGCCTTCAAATAAGCAAGTGGTGGGTAAAGTTTAACTATTAAAAACCGTAACAAGCAAACAAGGTGATAATGCATTCCAAACATTGTCAAGCCAACCAGTATGTTAGTTTATTGTAAGATGGCAGAAAAAAACATCTAATTACTAGGTCTTTGCTGTCACTATAAGGCCTAGTAGTATACAGGCATAAACTATAACCTTTTTTCATAAAAAAATAAAATACTAAGAACCACTAAAATCAAAATTAAACTTTCATGATTCAGATAGAGCACATACATTTTAACAACTTTCTAAATAAAATCCATTATCGAAATATGTACAATCTTTTTATATGCACACTTTCTGATGCAGCAGGTCCTACTGAGCATGTGCAAGATTCACAAAATACACTTATAGGCATTTTGTGATTGGCTGATGGCTGTCACATGATGCAATGGAAAGGAAAATAAAACTAACTTTGAAATTTGTCAGAAAAAAAAAAAATCTACTACTTTTGCAATTACTATCCCTTTAGACAGACACATTCTGTTGTAGAGAAGTGGCCACCGGTTTATAACATTTGCAAACACTGAGTGACTAAAAGTCCCATCCTAAATGATGTGTCATAGGATCTTCTTGGCGTCTTCTTATCTTGGGCTAACAATGTTTGCTCTCTTCTGAAAATCTTTCAAGGCCGTAGGCTGTTCACCACTTCTTACTGATATTTGTATACTGGGTACATATAGAGAGCATAAGAGTGTAAGGATCAACTGAACAGTAAAGAGATTTTAAAGCTGTAAAAAAACACCCATGGAACACTAAAGGAGACATATACAGATTACTGTTGTAATTCAATATGAAATGAAGGACATATGCAGAGATTTTATAGCCAAGGTAGTTCAGCCATAAAATTCATTTAGCTGGGCCATAAAATCATTTTGTTTAATGATGTTAAGTTCTCATAATTAAGTATCAGTTCTGTAAGTAAATATACTTTTTTTGTTGTCGTTATTCTTTCTTACGCAGTGCCCTTTGCAAGCTTGGTGACATTGCGCACCTGATGTATATTTTGCATAGCAACATGAAGATATTTGTCACAACATCTCAAGACTTTATTGCGTTGCCATGGAAGAGATATTTCAGGTGTCTTCGGGAAAACTAACTTATGGTACAACAAAAGTTCTATGCATTGAAAGACTCGAGAGTACTGGACATAGAAGATTTTCTACTACACTTGACTTCACTCCACTTATGCAGTATTTCCAGGATATACCAAAGACTGATCCCATTTTCTTATGAACCAAAAGAGAACAAAAATGAAAGTGGAAATCGCTTAAGAAGAAATCCGTGCTTTTTAAACTGACTGCAACTGCTGCTGTTAAAACTGGGAAATTTGAAGCAGAAACCTATGCATAAAGTTGAACTGAGCCATTGTAAATATATTTGTTATATATAAAAAAAACATGACATATTTCTTTATAAGAAGTTAATTTGCTGAATAGCTGTAAATTGTAAACAAGTGCAATTTTTTTTGTACATATTATAAAAAATGTAATTGTTGAGTTGGTTTAGAAAAAAAGGTCAAAAAACATAAAAAAAACATTTCATTTTCATAAAGACATGGGCCAAATATCTGGTATTGCACAATTAATATATTTTAATACAGAATTTACAAGTAGCTTAACCCATGCAGTCTTGTCACAGGAATCTGGTACTTACTACAAAGTTTGTAAGTTGTTTTTTATCAATGCCAATTTTGTGATAATCACAATTTTCTCAGGTTCTTTAATTATATTCAAAAGTAGTTATATTTTAAGGTAAAACTGCTTCTGTTAACCAAAAGGTGGAACAAATTATGACAGCAATAAGAATAAATTGGTGAAGTAGATATTTTAAAATTGAAATTAAAATAAAAGAGCATTTAAATGGACAGTAAATACTAACAAATGAATTATTTTTATATTTATAGCTCACTTTTATGCCTTTCTAAGCCACATAGCATAGGGCCTATACTGCGGCTCAAGCTTCCTGCAGCCAGCACAATTTGTTAACCTTTTTTTTTTTTTTTTAATTGAAAGAAATGGTACAGCCAATCAAATGCTGTACCACCTGGGCCATAGACTCCCAGCAGAGTGTGCTTCTGTGGCTCTGCTATTGTCTCCATGTGTCATGTAGCTCTACTGTGCATGCGCTGGGTCATCTCATGCTCTGCTTCGGGTCTAAAGCACTTATGGCAAACAGCATTTGATTGTTTGTACTTTCCGCCTTTGCTCTCTTTAAAAACAGACTGACAACCGCAGTTTGAAAGGTATAAAAGATAAGCTATATTTATAATTCAATGCCTTAACATTTGGTTTCCCGCTAATGTATGTTTATAAAATTTGTTCAATGGGAAATGCTTGTGTGACTTAGTCCAGTCTTTAAAAAAATTGCTGTGCCTGATTGGTTTAGCCATGTTGATTAAAGGAACAGTAAACACCTTGACCTTTTTATATATAATGTTTAGTTCTGTATAATTATTATTATTTCATGATCTATTTTGCTTTGAAAATTGAGCAATTTGTAATTCTTAGAACTTGCAAGGCTTACTCTGCTACATATACGTACCCTAACTGGCGTTATGAGTTAACAACTGCAAAACAATGCCTTTTATGCTAACTTTATGGCTAGCCTTGTTGCCTGTGGACTAAAGCCTAGATTAGCTCCTCCAAATGATTTTTAAAATGTTAAGACTTGGCTGATATGTTATTCTATAGCAACACAACAGAAATGTATTGTATTTAAAAAGGTGTTTACTGTCTGTTTAAGCCAACTGTGCTCGAGCACAAATAGATCCTTGATTGTGGCAGCCTAATCAAAACGTAGTAATGTTTACATAGCACAAATTATAACCAACACTTGTTACTGTGGTATGACAATCATTGTTTTTTAATTAATTATTTCCCTAACCACGTTATCACTGCCATTAATGTGATATGAATGATATGTTTATTACATTTTTATTATAAAACACAGATTTGGAAATTTGAAAGTTAAAACAACATGGCATATATTTCTATTCAATTCCACATATTAAATGTTCAAATAATTCCATTAAAAGGAAAACAAACGTTGTGATATAAACGTACAGAACAAAATAGACACAACTGTTTAGTTTCACTTAATTGGAGTAGTTTTTTTTAAAGGTTTATTTCGTATTTGTGCAGTTTTTAATACTTTTTTTCAAGTTGGAGATCTGTCACCATATTTTGATAAAAAGTGCCCAAAATAGTAATATTTTCTGGCACTGGAAATAAACCGAAATAGCCCTACTGAACTTTCATTCAATAATAATAAAAATAAAAAAACTACAAAGATATCTGTATAATTTTGAACAGTGTTAAGTTGTGTTTCCAATATAAAAAAAGGTGCGTTTGCTCACAACATATTTCCCAAAAACTTTATTGACATTTGTCTAAGAAGAAACAGTATTAATGTGTTTTCAGAATAGTTTTTATATCATGTTTTCCAAAATTACAATATTGCAGATATTTTAAACATAATTCAGTGCACGAAATTGTTTCCAAAACTTTTTTTTTCGGCCATAACAGTTTGAAACTGAACCAGAGCATGTGACAATCACGTAATGTTTTTTTTTTTTTTTCTTCAAAAATGTCCAACCTTCAATTTTCCAACTGCCAGAGATTCCAAACTCTCAAGGAAAGGAAATGTCATGATTTATATTAATGTATTATTTTTGTACAAAACTGAAATCAATCTTTTTAAAAATCATATTTATATTTGTTGTAAAGTCAAATGTTTTGAGTAAACTCTAAATGTTAAAAACCAGTGTTGTCTATTTTTCGCTATAAAATATGGATCTCTATTTACTTGCGTACTGGCAGGGATACAGGTTAGAAATACAGTAAATAAATGTGACCTTGTGGATGACTGTACATGGTATATACACAATGTAGACATCAAACCTTTTAAACAGATTCACTTCTTGTTTAAAGGGACATGGAAGTCAAAATGAAACTTTCATGATGCAGATAAAGGGGCTGAATTACCATTGTGCGAGCTGACATGATCCGATATTGCGGATCATGTCCGCTGCACATCGATAAATGCCGGCGGCATACGCTCTCAACATTTATCACTGCACCAGCAGTTCTTGTGAACTGCAGGTGCAATGCCGCCCCCTGCAGATTCGCGGCCAATTCGATCGGGTTGATTTCTGGTGATGTCTGTCCGCCGCCTCAGAGCAGGCAGACAGGTTATGGAGCAGCGGTCTTTAAAAACACGGGGCAACAATCTCCAGATGGAGCTTGATAAATATGCCCCAAAGTGTACAATTTTAAAAATTGTGAAATGTATTTCTTTCTCTTAGCATCCTTAGCTGATAAAAGCATATCTATGTAGACACAGGGTTGTGTCCGTGTCTTGAGGACTTATTGGCAGCAATGTTACAATGTACTATATTTGCATTATATGTGTGCCATACATTGCTCAAGACATATGCAACCTCCAGAGCTTACTTTAGTATAGTTTCATTGACAGAGCTAAGTATTAACAAATGATAGTAACAGAAAGTACATTTGATAATATAAGTAAACTTAATTTAATATTAATATATATATATATATATATATATATATATATATATAATACATACAGGTGAACCTTGTTTTATTGCGCCTCTCGTTATTGTGTTTTGCAGATATTTGGACAGATTACGAGTGGTGCGCTAACAGTTATAAGCAAGCGGCTGTTTGCGCATGTCGGATGTAGTGCTCGTATTACAAGTTGAAAGTAAATGCAATTGTTTGAGCACAATGGAATTTAATGCCTGTTGGGATAGCGCAACCTCAGGACTCTGGTTAAAAAAAATATTGCACAATAAAGTTATAAGGGCTCAACGATATGAGGTCCCAGGTGTTAAAAAAAAAAGCTGCAAAGGGCTCTAACATAGAGATATATACATATCTAAATATGTTAATGTATGTATATATATATATATATATATTTACATATGTAGACATATATGTATATATGTATTTACAGACATATATACACATATGCACACATAAATACATATGTACATATATACAGACATATATAACTTCATTGGAGCCCTTTGCAGTCAAGTAGATGAAAACATGTAAAAGTATATTTATGCAATATTCATATTTAATAAAAGTTTTAACAATGTATTTACTGTAAATATTTCACATTCCAATGTTCTGCACATAGCAGAATATGTTCTATGTATTTATAAATATATATTTCTATATATATATATCTGTATATATCTATTCCTATATATAATCATATAGATATATATTAGTAGAATGAAGTCCAGGCTTACTTAATTGAAAGGACCCTTGCCAAGGAGGAACATACTTAGCATTGGTGGAGCTAACAAAGATAAATATCTCACCTTGGCAAAGCCCTACTTATGCATCTCAGGCACCTCAACACCATCTGAGAACCTCTTCTCTGCTGCAAGCAAAATAGCTTGCAAACAGAGAGCCAGTCTCAGCCAGAAAACATTAACAATTTTGCTTTCAATGCAAAGTTTCTGAAATAATGAATAACAGAATGTTATAAACAGCGATAGTTTACCTCTTTCTAGTTCTACCTCTTTTCTAACAGTTTGTGGTTTGGTTTTGCTTAATTATAAAAAATTAGCTTGTATGCTTAAAAATCGGACAGTTGTGTTAATGTAAAGTTTTTGTCTGAAGTTTTATATTTGTAACACTCAGTATTTGTTTGCTTTTTTAAATACAGGAAAACATTTTTTTAGCCGATTAATTAAAAAATAATCGTCCGATTAATCTATTATGAAAATAATTGTTAGTTGCAGCCCTAAATGTATTTGACACAAATCACATTTGGTTTGTATGCTCATTTATTGCAAGACTACGTAAAAGTTTCCTGATCACAAAGTGTTCTATGTCTTTTTAAAGGGACAGTAAACATTGTAAAAATTTTACATATTTATTCACAGCTGATGTGAAAGAGTACATTTATGCACCCAAAAGTTTTCTTACCATTCATATATAGCCACCATTTTTGGCACTGCAGTTTTTTAAAAAAAAAAGCGCGTCAAGGGCTTGCTCTCTTTTTACAGCTCACCCAATTACACTGTTCAACTAAATGTATAGAGCTTTTGCACTGGGTAAAGCTGGCGGCTGCTTTATGATTAGACAATAGATACGTAATTATATTTTTTTGCAGTCTTACAATAGATTAAAGTTAGACTGAACTATTTTAGAATGGATTAAAGGGACATTCCGGTCAAAATTTAAATTTACATAGATAATTTACATCTTTGGATAGAAACATATTTACAATATTCATGTAATGGCAAAAATGCTTCTAGTAAAAGTTATCACTGTTTTAGTGTTAACATTTTTTTCTGCACGTGGAGCATAGCTAGATATTCTCAGTGCACCAGCATTTTAAATACTGCAGCTGCTCAGAGCACCAGTGGGCCTTGTAATCATGTCAGTAATTAACAAATTGAGTCATTACCAGATGGGTCAAGCACCTTAGGCTCTCTGAGCAAGTGCTGCATTTCAAATGCTGGTGCATGGCGCATACTTAAATACACTTTTGAAACAGCTATAGCTTTTAGTTAAGCATTATTTTGCTAACACATGTATATTACAAAAATGCTTCTTTCAAAACTGAAATGCATCCACATGAATTCCAATTTTGGCTGGAATGTCCCTTTAACATCTTGTTTACTGCAATTGTTTTTCAGTTATCAAACTCCACTCACCATTTTCCTTATTTGGAGATTTGAGTCTGGAAATGAAAGGACTTGCCACTGGCATTGTGTTAACAACATTTCCATTCTTTAGTGCCAGCACATATGCCAAGATAGACTACAAATGAGATACAGATATGTGGCAGGGATAGACTTGTGAAGCCTGTGATGTTTTCTTTCAGTTTTTAGGACTAAAACATTGACAAATTACAGGAAAAGTTGCAAAATAAATAATGAAAATAAAATGTTGTTTTACTTTGCATAATTAAAGGGGTAGAAAGGTCAAACATTTGACATGCATGGATGCATTTCAGTTTTAAATAGAAATATTTTTGCAATATACTTCCTTTAGCAAAATGTTTATAGTAAAAGTTATTGCTTTTTTTTTTTACATCTGCATATGCACATATGCTGTGAGGGTCAGTGCACTAGCTTTCAAACACCATGGCCTCTATTTATCAAGGTCTGGCGGACCTGATCTGACAGTGCGGATCAGGTCCGCCAGACCTCGCTGAATACGGAGAGCAATACGCTCTCCGTATTCAGCATTGCACCAGCAGCTCACAAGAGCTGCTGGTGCAACGCCGCCCCCTGCAGAATTGCGGCCAATCGGCCGCCAGCAGAGGGGTGTCAATCAACCTGATCGTACTCGATCGGGTTGAATTTCGGCGATGTCTGTCCGCCTGCTCAGAGCAGGCGGACAGGTTATGGAGCAGCGGTCTTTGTGACCGCTGCTTCATAACTGCTGTTCCTCAGGCTCGCCAGAAACACGGGGCCTCAAGCTCTATCCGGAGCTTGATAGATAGGCCCCTTTACCTTCACAGAGAGTCAGCAGTGGTTTGTATGAAACAAAATATGTCTTCACAGACATAATACACACCACTGTCAGCTCTATGAGAAGGTGCAGTGTTTGAATGCTAATGCACAGGCCCACACAGCATATGTGCATATGCTGTTGAAAAACGGAAGTATTTAAAATTTAAATGCGCCCATGCACATTTCAAGTTTGACCTTTTCTATCCCTTTCTATCCCTTTCAGCATTTTACATTACAATACTAAAGTGTTTATGTTTAGTGTCCCTTTTAGCGTGTGTATTTGTATCACATTTTAATAATAGTAGCTAATTTACTATCTAATTGTCAAATAAAAATGTGATTAGAGGATAATTCTTATTGGGTTTAGTAGAGGTTAGTTCCAGTTACATCACATACAGAAGGATTTATCAAAGCAATTCTCCTAAAATTGTGCCTTAAAATCTGCATACCACTGAATCCCCTGATTTATTAATGCAACGTGTGCCTAAAATTGTGCCTTTAAATCTGCATACCACTGAATCCCCTGATTTATTAATGCAACGTGTGCCTAAAATTGTGCCTTAAAATCTGCATACCACTGAATCCCCTGATTTATTAATGCAACGTGTGCCTAAAATTGTGCCTTTAAATCTGCATACCACTGAATCCCCTGATTTATTAATGCAACGTGTGCCTAAAATTGTGCCTTTAAATCTGCATACCACTGAATCCCCTGATTTATTAATGCAACGTGTGCCTAAAATTGGGCCTTTAAATCTGCATACCACTGAATCCCCTGATTTATTAATGCAACGTGTGCCTAAAATTGGGCAAGTCAAACTATACATTTCTCTTACTTTATTTGCGTTCACCAAGGCGCACCAGTGTGCTTAAAAAGGTTTACATTTGCTGGTTTTAGTTGCCTTTTCTAGAGTCCACCTTAGCATTACGCCCAGTTACCAATTTATATTTCTTTTGCGCCTTTGGAGAATGCAAAGTTCTCCTACATATACGCGCATTATAGTTCTCCATAGGTACTGAGGAGAACAATATTATAAATCATTATGTCTTTGTTCACATCTATTTCTGATACTTTCTGATTCTAGCAGGTCTATCTATGGCTAGATACCCATGCCAAATATACGGCTAGATTTGGAGTTTTGTCGGTAACGACCCGAAAAGCTAACACCGGCTTTTTTCTGGCCGCACCATAAAAATAACTCTGGTATTGAGAGTCCGCATAAAGGCTGCATTAGGCTCCAAAAAAGGAGCGTAGAGCATATTTAACGCAGCTTCAACTCTCGATACCAGAGTTGCTTACGCAAGCGCCCAGCCTCAAAAACGTGCTCGTGCACGATTCCCCCATAGAAAACAATGGGGCTGTTTGAGCTGAAAAAAAAAACTAACACCTGCAAAAAAGCCGCGTTCAGCTCCTAACGCAGCCCCATTGTTTGCTATGCGGAAACACTTCCTACGTCTGCACCTAACACTCTAACATGTACCCCGAGTCTAAACACCCCTAACATTACACTTATTAACCTCTAATCTGCCGCCCCGCTATCGCTGACCCCTGCATATTATTATTAACCCCTAATCTGCCGCTCCGTAAACCGCAGCTACTTACATTATCCCTATGTACCCCTAATCTGCTGCCCTAACATCGCCGACCCCTATATTATATTTATTAACCCCTAATCTGCCCCCCACAACGTCGCCTCCACCTGCCTACACTTATTAACCCCTAATCTGCCGTGCGGACCTGAGCGCTACTATAATAAAGTTATTAACCCCTAATCCGCCTCACTAACCCTATAATAAATAGTATTAACCCCTAATCTGCCCTCCCTAACATCGCCGACACCTAACTTTAATTATTAACCCCTAATCTGCCGACTGGAGCTCACCGCTATTCTAATAAATGTATTAACCCCTAAAGCTAAGTCTAACCCTAACACTAACACCCCCCTAAGTTAAATATAATTTACATCTAACAAAATTAATTATCTCTTATTAAATAAATTATTCCTATTTAAAGCTAAATACTTACCTGTAAAATAAATCATAATATAGCTACAATATAAATTCTAATTATATTATAGCTATTTTAGGATTAATATTTATTTTACAGGCAACTTTGTAATTATTTTAACCATGTACAATAGCTATTAAATAGTTAAGAACTATTTAATAGTTACCTAGTTAAAATAATTACAAAATTACCTGTAAAATAAATCCTAACCTAAGTTACAATTAAACCTAACACTATACTATCATTAAATTAATTAAATAAAATACCTACAATTACCTACAATTAAACCTAACACTACACTATCAATAAATAAATTAAATACAATTCCTACAAATAACTACAATGAAATAAACTAACTAAAGTACAAAAAATAAAAAAGAACTAAGTTACAAAAAATAAAAAAATATTTACAAACATAAGAAAATTATTACAACAATTTTAAACTAATTACACCTACTCTAAGCCCCCTAATAAAATAACAAAGACCCCCAAAATAAAAAATGCCCTACCCTATTCTAAATTACTAAAGTTCAAAGCTCTTTTACCTTACCAGCCCTGAACAGGGCCCTTTGCGGGGCATGCCCCAAGAAGTTCAGCTCTTTTGCCTGTAAAAAAAAACCATACAATACCCCCCCCAACATTACAACCCACCACCCACATACCCCTAATCTAACCCAAACCCCCCTTAAATAAACGTAACACTAAGCCCCTGAAGATCATCCTACCTTGTCTTCACCTCACCAGGTATCACCGATCCGTCCTGGCTCCAAAATCTTCATCCAACCCAAGCGGGGGCTGGCGATCCATCATCCGGTGGCTGAAGAGGTCCAGAAGAGGCTCCAAAGTCTTCATCCTATCCGGGAAGAAGAGGCGATCCGGACCGGCAACCATCTTGATCCAAGCGGCATCTTCTATCTTCATCCGATGACGACCGGCTCCATCCTGAAGACCTCCACCGCGGACCCATCTTCTTCCGGCGACGTCCAACTGAAGAATGACGGTTCCTTTAAGGGACATCATCCAAGATGGCGTCCCTCGAATTCCGTTTGGCTGATAGGATTCTATCAGCCAATCGGAATTAAGGTAGGAATATTCTGATTGGCTGATGGAATCAGCCAATCAGAATCAAGTTCAATCCGATTGGCTGATCCAATCAGCCAATCAGATTGAGCTCACATTCTATTGGCTGTTCCGATCAGCCAATAGAATGCGAGCTCAATCTGATATTCCTACCTTAATTCCGATTGGCTGATAGAATCCTATCAGCCAATCGGAATTCGAGGGACGCCATCTTGGATGACGTCCCTTAAAGGAACCGTCATTCTTCAGTTGGACGTCGCCGGAAGAAGATGGGTCCGCGGTGGAGGTCTTCAGGATGGAGCCGGTCGTCATCGGATGAAGATAGAAGATGCCGCTTGGATCAAGATGGTTGCCGGTCCGGATCGCCTCTTCTTCCCGGATAATATGAAGACTTTGGAGCCTCTTCTGGACCTCTTCAGCCACCGGATGATGGATCGCCAGCCCCCGCTTGGGTTGGATGAAGATTTTGGAACCAGGACGGATCGGTGATACCTGGTGAGGTGAAGACAAGGTAGGATGATCTTCAGGGGCTTAGTGTTAGGTTTATTTAAGGGGGGTTTGGGTTAGATTAGGGGTATGTGGGTGGTGGGTTGTAATGTTGGGGGGGGGTATTGTATGTTTTTTTTTTACAGGCAAAAGAGCTGAACTTCTTGGGGCATGCCCCGCAAAGGGCCCTGTTCAGGGCTGGTAAGGTAAAAGAGCTTTGAACTTTAGTAATTTAGAATAGGGTAGGGCATTTTTTATTTTGGGGGTCTTTGTTATTTTATTAGGGGGCTTAGAGTAGGTGTAATTAGTTTAAAATTGTTGTAATAATTTTCTTATGTTTGTAAATATTTTTTTATTTTTTGTAACTTAGTTCTTTTTTATTTTTTGTACTTTAGTTAGTTTATTTCATTGTAGTTATTTGCTACCGTTTGGTGGATAACACACAGTTGTCTCTTCTCATTGGCTCATCAGATGTGTTCAGATAACTCCCAGTAGTGCATTGCTTTTCTAGAGCTGACTTTAACTATGTGTTTAATCAATTTTCAGGGTTTAACACACAGCAATATGTATGCAATAATTCAATCATAAAATGCTCTAACAAATTAGAACATTTTCCTTATGTACCGTTTGGGGGGGAGGGAAACATTGTTGAAATATTTACAAATGGTTTACTATTTTTTTGTTCACAACTCACACTGACAACAAACTAAAAACTATGATTGCTCAGTTCTGACCTCTGATCCTTGTTCATAAAGCAGCAAAATTCAAATAAGCCCTTATCAAAAGTTTTATGATGCTGGAGCATAAGATAGGTGTGCTTGAGACAAGAATGAACCTTTTCAAAGCACTGCTGCAATTTTTTTATACCTAAAAATAAAAATAAATGTGTGTGAGGAGGATTTGTTTTCTTTCATGTAATTGGCAAGAGTCCATGAGCTAGTGACGTATGGGATATACAATCCTACCAGGAGGGGCAAAGTTTCCCAAACCTCAAAATGCCTATAAATACACCCCTCACCACACCCACAATTCAGTTTTACAAACTTTGCCTCCTATAGAGGTGGTGAAGTAAGTTTGTGCTAAGATTTCTATGTTGACATGCGCTTCTCAGCATTTTGGAGCCCGATTCCTCTCAGAGTACAGCGAATGTCAGAGGGATGTAGAGAGTATTACCTATTGTATGCAATGATTTTCCTAACGGGGATCTTTTTCATGGGTTCTCTGTTATCGGTCGTAGAGATTCATCTCCTACCTCCCTTTTCAGATTGACGATATACTTTCATATACCATTACCTCTACTGATAACTGTTTCAGTACTGGTTTGGCTATCTGCTATATGTGGATGGGTGTCTTTGGTAAGTATGTTTTTATTTCTTAAGACACCTCAGCTATGGTTTGGCACTTTATGCATTTATATAAAGTTCTAAATATATGTATTGTACTTATATTTGCCATGAGTCAGGTTCATGTATTTCCTTTTGCAGATTGTCAGTTTCATATTTGGGAAAGTTAATATGAGAAATATTTTTCTTACCTCTTCGTCATACTTGACGCAGGGGTTCACACAGGGTTGCATCGCTAGTGACGCGAGTGTGTCATTTCCGGACATGGTTGGTGCCAAAAAAAATTTCAGTTACGTTGTGCCATACTTGGCGCCCAATTTTTTTCATTATTTATTGTCCCATTGCTTTTGCCTCTTGCCTTTTGCTATGTCAGAGGGCTATGCTATTTGCTTTTTTTCCCATTCCTGAAACTATCATATAAGGAAATTGATAATTTTGCTTTATATGTTGTTTTTTCTTTTACATTTTGCAAGATGTCTCAATCTGATCCTGCCTCAGAAGTATCTGCTGGAACTTTGCTGCCTAACATCGGTTCTACCAAAGCTAAGTGCATTTGTTGTAAAAGTGTGGAGATTATATCTCCAAATGTCATTTGTAATAGCTGTCATGATAAACGTTTACATGCAGATAGAGTTTCCATCTGTAATAGTACATTGCTGGTTGCAGTTCCCTCAACTTCTAATGTATATGATATACCTATGAATTTTAAAGAATTTGTTACTGATTCTATTCAGAAGGCTTTGTCTGCATTTCCACTTTCTAATAAGCGTAAGAGGTCTTTTAAAACTTCTGATTAAGTTGATGAAATTTCAAATGACAGACAGCATAATGAATTACCCACCTCTGATGAGGATCTATCTGATTCAGAAGATCCTTCCTCAGACATTGACACTGACAAATCTACTTATTCATTTAAAATAGAGTATATGCGTTCTTTGTTAAAAGAATTGTTAATTACTTTGGATATTCAGGAAGCTAGTTCTCTTGATATTAAAAACCAGTAAACGTTTAAATGCTGTTTTTAAACCTACTGTGGTTACTCCAGAGGTTTTTCCTATTCCTGATGCTATTTCTGACATGATTTCTAAGGAATGGAATAAGCCAGGTACTCCTTTTAATCCTTCTGCAAGGTTTAAAAAATTGTATCCTTTACCAGCAATTGCAATAGAATTTTGGGAAAAGATCCCCAAAGTTGATGGGGCTATTTCTACTCTTGCTAAACGAACCACTATTCCTATGGAAGATAGTAGTTCCTTTAAAGATCCTTTAGATAGGAAGGTTGAATCTTATCTAAGGAAAGCCTATTTATATTCAGGTCATCTTCTTAGGCCTGCAATTACTTTGGCTGATGTTGCAGCTGCTTCAACTTTTTGGTTGGAGAATTTAGCGCAACAAGAATTGGATTCTGAGATATCTAGCATTGTTCGCTTACTGCAACATGCTAATCATTTTATTTGTGATGCCTTTTTTATATCAAAATTGATGTTAGATCCATGTCTTTAGCTATTTTAGCTAGAAGAGCTTTGTGGCTTAAATCTTGGAATGCTGATATGACATCTAAGTCTAGATTACTATCTCTTTCTTTCCAAGGTAATAGTTTATTTGGTTCTAAGTTGGATTCTATTATTTCAACTGTTTCTGGGGGAAAGGAGTTTTTTTGCCTCAGGATAAAAAACCTAAGGGTAAATCTAAGGCTTCTAATCGTTTTCGTTCCTTTCGTCAAAATAAGGAACAAAAACCTAATCCTTCCCCCAAGGAATCTGTTTCCAATTGGAAGCCTTCCTCAAATTGGAATAAATCCAAGCCTTTCAAGAAACCAAAGTCAGCCCCTAAGTCTGCATGAAGGTGTGGCCCTCATTCCAGCACAGCTGGTAGGGGGCAGATTAAGGTTTTTCAAGGATGTTTGGATAAATTCTGTTCAAAATCAATGGATTCAGAGCATTGTCTCTCAGGGGTACCGAATAGGATTCCTGTAAGAAGATTTTTTCTCTCACGCATCCCAGTGAATCCAGTAAAACCTCAGGCTTTCCTGAAGTGTGTTTCAGATCTGGAAGTTTCAGGGGTAATCATGCCGGTTCCTTTTCAGGAACAAGGCCTGGGGTTTTATTCAAATCTATTCATTGTCCCAAAGACAATGTCTGTCTGGATCTGAAAATTTTGAATCGTTATGTAAGAGTACCAACTTTCAAGATGGTGACTATAAGGACTATTCTGCCTTTTGTTCAGCAAGGACATTATATGTCTACAATAGACTTGCAGGATGCTTACCTTCATATTCCGATTCATCCAGAACATTATCAGTTACTGAGATTCTCTTTTCTAGACAAGCATTACCAATTTGTTGCTCTTCCATTTGGCCTAGCAACACCTCCAATAATCTTTTCAAAGGTTCTGGGTGCCCTACTCTCTGTAATCAGAGAACAGGTTATTGTGGTGTTTCCTTATTTGGACGATACCTTTGTACTAGCTCAGTCTTTACGTTCTGCAGTATCTCACACAAATCAACTTGTGTTGTTTCTTCGAAAACTTGGTTTTACCAAACATTTTTTTGATTCCTCAGACAAGGATCACTTTTTTAGGTTTCCAGATAGATTCAGTGTCCATGACTCTGTCTCTAACAGACAAGAGACATTTGAAATTGGTTGCAGCATGTCGGCACCTTCAGTCATTCCCTTCAGTGGCTATGGGCATGAAAGTTTTAGGCCTCATGACTGCAACATCAGATGCGATTCCTTTTGCTCGTTTTCACATGAGACCTCTCCAGCTTTGCATGCTGAATCAATGGTGCCGGGATTATACAAAGATATTACAATTAATATCCTTAAATCCCAATGTTCGACACTCTCTGACGTGGTGGTTAAATCACCAGCGTATAGTTCAAGGGGCCTCATTTAATCGGCCAACCTGGACTGTGATCACAACAGATGCGAGCCTTTCAGGTTGGGTAGCTGTCTGGGGATCTCTGACAGCACAAGGGGTTTAGAAATCTCAAGAGGCGAGATTACCAATAAATATTTTAGAACTCTGTGCAATTCTCAGAGCTCTTCAGTTTTGGCCTCTGTTGAAGAGAGAACCATTCATTTCTTTTCAGACAGGCAATATCACAATGGTGGCATATGTCAATTATCAGGGTGGGACTCACAGTCCCCTAGCTATGAAAGAAGTATCTCGGATACTTGTTTGGGCGGAATCCAGCTCTTGTCTAATTTCTGCAGTTCATATCCCATGTGTAGACAATTGGGAGGCAGATTTTCTCAGCCGTCAGACTTTACATCCAGGGGAGTGGTCTCTCCATCCGGATGTGTTTTCTCAGATTGTTCAGATGTGGGGTCTTCCAGAAATAGATCTGATGGCTTCTCATCTAAACAAGAAACTTCCCAGATACCTGTCCAAGTCCAGGGATTCTCAGGCGGAAGCAGTGGATGCGCTGACACTTCCTTGGTGTTATCAACCTGCTTATATCTTCCCACCTCTAGTTCTTCTTCCAAGAGTAATCTCCAAAATCATCATGGAACAATCATTTGTGTTGCTGGTGGCTCCAGCATGGCCCCACAGGTTTTGGTATGTGGATCTTGTTCGGATGTCCAGTTGCCAACCTTGGCCACTTCCGTTAAGGCCGGACCTACTGTCTCAAGGTCCGTTTTTCCATCAGGATCTCAAATCATTAAATTTGAAGGTATGGAAATTGAACGCTTAGTATTAAGTCATAGAGGTTTCTCTGACTCAGTAATTAATACTATGTTACAAGCTCGTAAATCTGTCTCTAGAAAGATTTATTGAGTTTGGAAGACTTACATTTCATGGTGTTCTTCTCATAAATTCTCTTGGCATTCTTTTAGATAGGGGTTTGTCTACAAGTTCCTTGAAGAAATCTCTGCTCTTTCTGTTTTATTTCACAGAAAGATTGCTAATCTTCCTGATATTCACTGTTTTGTACAGGCTTTAGTTCGTAAGCCTGTCATTAAATCAATTTCTCCTTCTTGGAGTCTTAATTTGGTTTTGAAGGCGCTACAGGCTCCTCCTTTTGAGCCTATGCATTCTTTGGATATAAAACTACTTTCTTGGAAAGTGTTGTTCCTTTTGGCTATCTCTTCTGCTAGAAGAGTTTCTGAACTATCTGCTCTTGTGAATCTCCTTTCCTGATTTTTCATCAGGATAAGGCGGTTTTGCAGACTTCATTTGCATTTTTACCTAAGGTTGTGAATTCTAACAACATTAGTAGAGAAATTGTTGTCCCTTCCTTGTGTCCTAATCCTAAGAATCCTTTGGAAAGATCCTTACATTCTTTGGATGTGGTAAGAGCTTTGAAATATTATGTTGAAGCTACTAAAGATTTCAGGAAGACTTCTAGTCTATTTGTTATATTTTCTGGTCCTAGGAAAGGTCAGAAGGCCTCTCAGTCGGGTCAAGCCCTGCCTCAGAGAATTACAGCTCATTCTACTAGATCAGTCTCCACTTCGTGGGCTTTTAAGAATGAAGCTTCAGTTGATCAGATTTGCAAAGCAGCGACTTGGTCCTCTTTGCATACATTTACTAAATTCTACTGTTTTGATGTATTTGCTTCTTCTGAAGCAGTTTTTGGTAGAAAAGTTCTTCAGGCAGCTGTTTCAGTTTGATTCTTCTGCTGCTGTTTTAAGATTTTCTTTTCTTCATGAGAATAACTTATATTTGGGCTGTGGATTATTTTTTCAGCATTTGGCTGTTGTTTATTTTTTTATCCCTCCCTCTCTAGTGACTCTTGCGTGGAGTTCCACATCTTGGGTATTTGATATCCCATACGTCATTAGCTCATGGATTCTTGCCAATTACATGAAAGAAAACATAATTTATGTAAGAACTTACCTGATAAATTCATTTCTTTCATATTGGCAAGAGTCCATGAGGCCCACCCTTTTTATGGTGGTTATGATTTTTTGTATAAAGCACAATTATTCCAAATTCCTTTGTTGATGCTTTTTACTCCTTTCTTTATCACCCCACTACTTGGCTATTCGTTAAACTGAATTGTGGGTGTGGTGAGGGGTGTATTTATAGGCATTTTGAGGTTTGGGAAACTTTGCCCCTCCTGGTAGGATTGTATATCCCATATGTCACTAGCTCATGGACTCTTGCCAATATGAAAGAAATGAATTTATCAGGTAAGTTCTTACATAAATTATGTTATATATATACAGTCGTATGCAAAAGTTTAGGCACCCCTGACAATCTCCTTGATTTTCATTTATAAATAATTGGGTGTTTGGATCAGCAATGCACCTGTCTAATTTTGTTTTGATGCATCAAAATGAAATTGCTAATCCAAACACCCAATAATTTATAAATGAAAATCATGGAAATTGCCAGGGGTGTCTAAACCTTTGCATACAACTGTGTGTTAATATATATATATATATATATATATATATATATATATATATATATATATATATATATATATACTACACACAGGGAGTGCAGAATTATTAGGCAAGTTGTATTTTTGAGGATTAATTTTATTATTGAACAACAACCATGTTCTCAATGATGCAGACTTCTTCCTGTACCACTGCTTGAAGAAGGTGTCTTCCAGAAACTGGCAGTAGGACTGGGAGTTGAACTTGACTCCATCCTCAACCCGAAAAGGCCCCACAAGCTCATCTTTGATGGTACCAGCCCAAACCAGTACTCCACCTCCACCTTGCTGGCATCTGAGTTGGACTGGAGCTCTCTGCCCTTTACCAATCCAGCCACGGGCCCATCCATCTGGCCCATCAAGACTCACTCTCATTTCATCAGTCCATAAAACCTTAGAAAAATCAGTCTTGAGATATTTCTTGGCCCAGTCTTGACGTTTCAGCTTGTGTGTCTTGTTCAGTAGTGGTCGTCTTTCAGCCTTTCTTACCTTGGCCATGTCTCTGAGTATTGCACACCTTGTGCTTTTGGGCACTCCAGTGATGTTGCAGCTCTGAAATATGGCCAAACTGGTGGCAAGTGGCATCTTGGCAGCTGCACGCTTGACTTTTCTCAGTTCATGGGCAGTTATTTTGCGCCCCTGCGACCCTGTTGACTATTTTGAATGAAGCGCTTGATTGTTCGATGATCACGCTTCAGAAGCTTTGCAATTTTAAGAGTGCTGCATCCCTCTGCAAGATATCTCACTATTTTTGACTTTTCTGAGCCTGTCAAGTCCTTCTTTTGACCCATTTTGCCAAAGGAAAGGAAGTTACCTAATAATTATGCACACCTGATATAGGGTGTTGATGTCATTAGACCACACCCCTTCTCATTACAGAGATGCACATCACCTAATATGCTTAATTGGTAGTAGGCTTTCGAGCCTATACAGCTTGGAGTAAGACAACATGCATAAAGAGGATGATGTGGTCAAAATACTCATTTGCCTAATAATTCTGCACTCCCTGTATATATATATATATATATATATATATATATATATATATATAAAATATGATTATATGTAGGCATAAATATATATACAGATATATATATATATCAATGAACAAATGGCTGCACTCACTGGTCCTTTCAATCAAAATATTTATTTATGTGACGTTTCGGGGACCGTATCCCCTTCCTCAGACGCCTGAGGAAGGGGATACGGTCCCCGAAACGTCACATAAATAAATATTTTGATTGAAAGGACCAGTGAGTGCAGCCATTTGTTCATTGATATTATTCACTCTTTGCATGCACCCTGGCACATTGAATTTTGAAGTGAGAGTGCTCTCCTGCTGCTTTTATATATATATATATATAGAGAGAGAGAGATGAAACAAATAACACGGCTTTAGGACTAGTATCTATATATATATATATATATATATATATATATAAAGGTATAGATGTATATATATAAATATATATATATATATATATATCTAGGTATTAGATATATACACACACACACATATATATATATATATATATATATATATATATATATATATATATATATATATATATATATATATATATATATATATATATATATATATATAAGAATATCCATTTAAAAATACATAGAACATACTCTGCTATGTGCAGAACTTTGGAATGTAAAAAATTTATACTGAATACACAGTATACCACTTTATTAAATCTGAATATTGCATAAATATGTTTTAACATGTTTAATTTTTTTTATCCTCTAGGGTGATTACATATTCCTGTGCACCCTTCCCTTGTTTTCAGTTTGTTTGGATTTGAAAGCTTGCATTGTGTGGCTGTTTTAGGGTCTCAGGTATTTGGAAAGGACCTTGACGTGGTACCTGAGCTTGTCCCATTTGGCCAGATGCGGTGACTAACCTTTCCATTTTTGCTTTTAAATCTTAGCTGAGAGCTTGTAAGTGAGTGCTGGGTTTTCTCTGTGTGTTGTATTAATTTGTTTTGTAATTTTCCCTATGGTTCTTGCACCCAGACCTGTCTGGGGTTAACTGCTTGTGGCTCTGGGGACAGCACAGCTTCCTGTGAGTGCCAGTGGCACCCAGGGCTAAGCATGTTGCAGGGTCATGGGATGTGTACCCGGTCCGGTATGAGAGTGCAGTTCCCTTCCGTGTTTTATATATATATATATATATATATATATATATATATATATATATATATATATATATATATATACATACACACAATCGTATGCAAAAGTTTAGGCACCCCTGACAATTTCGTGATTTTCATTTATAAATAATTGGGTGTTTGGATCAGCAATTTCATTTTGATCTATCAAATACCTGAAGGACACAGTAATATTTCAATAGTGAAATGAGGTTTATTGGATTAACAGAAAATGTGCAATATGCATCCAAATGAAATTAGACAGGTGCATAAATTTGGGCACCCCAACAGAAATATTGCATCAATATTTAGTAGAGCCTCTTTTAGCAGAAATTACAGCCTCTAGACGCTTCCTATAGCCTGTAATGAGGGTCTGGATTCTGGATGAAGGTATTTTGGACCTTTCCTCCTTGCAAAACATCTCCAGTTCAGTTAGGTTTGATGGTTGCCGAGCATGGACAGCCTGCTTGAAATCACCCCACAGATTTTCAATGATATTAAGGTCTGGGGACTGAGATGGCCATTCCAGAACATTGTACTTGTTCCTCTGCATAAATGCCAGAGTAGATTTTGAGCAGTGTTTTGGGTTGTTGTCTTGTTGAAATATCCAGCCCCGGCGTATCTTCAACTTTTTGACTGATTCCTCAACATTATTCTCAAGTATCTGCTGATATTGAGTGAAATCCATGCAACCCTCAACTTTATTAAGATTCCTAGTACCGGCACTGGTCACACAGTCCCACAGCATGATGGAACATTCACCAAATTTTACTGTGGGTAGCAAGTGTTTGTCTTGGAACGTTGTGTTCTTTTGCCGCAATGCATAACGCCCCTTGTTATGACCAAATAACTCAATCTTTGTTTCATCAGTCCACAGCACCTTCTTCCAAAATTAAGCTGGCTTGTCCAAATGTGCATTTGCATACGTCAAGCAACTCTGTTTGTGGTGTGTGTGCAGAAAAGGCTTCTTCCGCATCACTCTCCCATATAGCTTCTCCTTGTGCAAAGTGCGCTGAATTGTTAAACGATGCACAGTGACACCATCTGCAGCAAGATGATGTTGTAGGTCTTTGGAGGTGGTCTGTGGGCTGTTTTTGACAGTTCTCACCATCCTTTGCCTTTGCCTCTCTGATATTTTACTTGGTCTGCCACTTCTGGCCTTATTAAGAACTGTGCCTGTGGTCTTCCATTTCCTCACTATGTTCCTCACAGTGGACACTGACAGCTTAAATCTCTGCGATAGCTTTTTGTAGCATTCCCCTAAACCATAATATTGAACAATCTTTGTTTTCAGGTAAGTTGTATTGAGGGGCTCCCATGTTGCCACTCTTCAGAGGAGAGTCAAAGAGAACATCAACTTGCAAATGGCCAACTTAAATACCTTTTCTCATGATTGGATGCACCTGTCTATGAAGTTCAAGGCTTAATGGGCTCACCAAACCAATTGTGTGTTCCAATTAATCAGTGCTAGGTAGTTACAGGTATTCAAATCAACAAAATGACAAGGGTGCCCAAATTTATGCACCTGTCTAATTTCGTTTGGATGCACATTTCACATTTTCTGTTAATCCAATAAACCTGATTTCACTACTGAAATATTACTGTGTGCTTCAGTTATTTGATAGATCAAAATGAAATAGCTGATTCAAACACCCAATTAATTATAAATGAAAATAATGGAAATTCTCAGGGGTGCCTAAACTATTGAGCCGTTTGTGCGTTCCTGTGAGTGTGCTCCTCTCCGTATATATATATATATATATATATATATAAAAATATAATTTGTAAAATATATATACATATATCTATATGAATAAATACAGGAATATAGATTTAAAAATACTAAGAATATTTGCTACTATGTGAAGAACATTGGAATGTAAAATGTTTACAGTAAATAACAGAAAATCACATTTTAAAATATTAAAATGCCAGATTTATTGAAGATGTATGGGATATCAGTTCAGGGGTTGCAGTGTCAGAGAGGACTGTTTTGCCTAATAGAGTGAACAGTCCTTTAGTCGTGGAAGAGGAGCATACTATGGGGGGCAGTCCTTCAGTCATGGAAGAGGGGCATACAAGTCAGGGCCTGAGGCAGATGTTGGTGGTAGGAGACTATTATTAAATAGAACAGTTTGCTGTCTTCCAGGGGCTAGTGTTAGGCATATTGTGGAGCGTATTGATAGATTGTTAGAGGGATGTGGGTCTGATCCTGCAGTCATGGTACATATTGGTACTAATGAAGGAATCAGCGGGAGATGGAGAGCTCTAAAAAATTACTTCAGGGAGTTAGGTAGCAAGCTTAAATCAAGGTCCTCCAAAGTAATATTTTTGGAGATATTACCAGTGCCATGTGCTAACTCAGTAAGGCAGAAGGAGCTAAGGTCAGTTAATTCATGGTTAAAAAACATGGTGTAAAAATGAGTGGTTTGACTTTTTAAAATACTGGGCTGACTTTTCACTTAGGTACAATTTGTACAGTAAGGATGGATTGCCCCTGGATTACATGGGTGCAGGTGTGTTGGGGGAAAGAATGGTAGCTCGTTTAGAGAATCTTTTAAACTAGGCAAAGGGGGGAGGGTCAGTTAGAACACAATAGAACAGAGAGATCAGTCTGTGAATATGTCACTCCTATAATATCTGAAGAAAGGGATGACTTAAGAAATGTCAAACTAGAAAGTATGGAGGAAAGCGCACCAAGTAGCAGCAGAAAGCACATGAAAATGAAATGTATGACAACAAATGCAAGACACATGACAAGTAAAACGGGGGAGCTGGAGCTCTTAGTTGCAGAAGAGGACTATGATATTATCAGTATAACTGAAACTTGGTGGGATCATTCACATGACTGGGCAGTTAACTTAGAGGGTTATACTTTATTTAGGAGAACAAGGAATAATAAAAGGGGTGGAGGAATATGCATGTATATTAAACCTAACCTTAAACCTACAATAAGGGAAGATATTTATGATGATACAGGTGATAATGTAGAGACCCTGTGGGTTGAAATAAAGAGTGGAGGAAAAAATTCTAAAAAAAATATTACTTGGAACATGCTAAAAGCCCCCCAACATTAGTGACATGGAGGAAACAACTACTTATGCAAATATGTAAGGCTGCTAATAACAGTGCTGTAATTATGGGAGATTTGAACTACCCTGATATAAACTGGACCAATGAAACTAGTAATTCAGTTAAGGGGGATAGATTTTTAAATGTTTTCAGGGATAGCTTCTTGTCACAATTAATAGAGGAGCCAACTAGGAGTAACGCTATATTGGATTTAGTGCTATCAAACAATACAGATCAGGTGAAACTCAAAAAATTAGAATATCGTGCAAAAGTTAATTTCACTAATGCAACTTAAAAGGTGAAACTAATATATGAGATAGACTCATTACATGGAAAGCAAGATAGTTCAAGCCGTGATTTGTCATAATTGTGATGATTATGGCTTGCTGCTCATGAAAACCCCAAATCCACAATCTCAGAAAAGTAGAATATTACATGCAATCAATAAAACAAGGATTGCACATACCTGTAGAACAATATCAGACCTCTGAAAAGTATAAGCATGCATACTGTATGTACTCAGTACTTGGTTTGGGCCCCTTTTGCAGCAATTACTGCCTCATGCGGCGTGGCATGGAAGCTATCAGCCTGTGGCACTGCTGAGGTGTTATGGAAGACCAGGATGCTTCAATAGCGGCGTTCAGCTCTTCTGCATTGTTCGGTCTCATGTCTCTCATCTTTCTCTTGGCAATGCCCCATAGATTTTGATGCTTTTGGCAGTGTGGGCAGGTGCCAAGTCCTGCTGGAAAATGAAGTCAGCATCCCCATAGAGCTAGTCTGCGGAAGGAAGCATGAAGTGCTCCAAAATCTACTGGTAGATGGCTGAGTTGACCCTGGACTTAATTAAGCTCAGTGGACCAACACCAGCAGATGACATGGCTCCCCAAATCAACACGACTGTGGAAACTTCACACTGGACTTCATGCATCTTGCAGTGTGTGCCTCTCCATTCTTCCTCCATACTCTGGGTCCTTGGTTTCCAAATGAGATGCAAAATTTGCTCTCATCAGAAAAGAGGACTTTGGACCACTGAGCAAAAGACCAGGTCTGTTTTTCTTTAGCCCAGGTAAGACGCTTCCGACATTGTTTGTTGTTCAGGAGTGGTTTGACAAGAGGAATATGACATTTAAAGCCCATGTCCAGGATCTGTCTGTTTGTGGTGGCTCTTGTGAAAGTCCCCTACACTTTTGAATGGTCTTTTCCTGACAATCCTCTCCAGGCAGCAGTCATCCCTGCTGCTTGTGCACCTTTTTCTTCCACACTTTTCCCTTCCACATAACTTTATATTAATGTGCTTTGATACAGCCCTTTGGGAACATCCAACTTCTTTTGCAATTACATTTTGAGGCTTTCTGCACAACTGTCAGGTCAGCAGTCTTTCCCATGATTGTGATTCCTACTGAAGAGACCATTTAAAGGCTCAGGAACCCTTTGCATGTGTTATGGCTTAATTAGCTGATTAGAGTGGGACACTTTGAGCCTAGAATATTGCACCTTTTCACAATATTCTAATTTTCTGAGATTGTGGATTTGGGGTTTTCATGAGCTGTAAGCCATAATCATCACAATTATGACAAATCACGGCTTCTATCTTGCTTTGCATGTATCTCCCCATCACTCCAAGTCCGCTGCCTTGGAGTCACGCTTGACTCAAATCTGTCCTTCATTTCCCACATCCAATTGCTCTCTTCATCTTGCCGCAACCACCTATGCAATATCTCCAAAATTCATCTGTTTCTAAGTGCTAAAACTACTAAACAGCTAATCCACTCCCTGGTAATTTCCCGACTTGACTACTGTAACAACTTACTAACTGGCCTCCCTCTCTCCCACCTCTCTCCCCTCCAATCCATCCTAAATGCATCTGCCAGACTAATCCACCTCTTTTGACGCTCTGTTTCTGCTGCACCTCTCTGTGAGTCCCTTCACTGGCTCCCCATTCACAACAGAGTTAAATTAAATATTCTCACCCTGACCTACAAAGCCCTCACCAATGCTGCCCCACCCTACCTGTCCTCACTTATCAACAAATACACTCCTGCCTGCCCCCTAAGATCCAACAATGACCTGATTCTTGAGTCCTCTACTATCACCTCCTCTCATGCTAGACTACAGGACTTCTCTCGTACGGCACCAACCCTCTGGAATGCACTTCCTTGTGCTGTCAGACTTGCCCCTAACCTCTCCTCCTTTAAACATTCCCTAAAGACCTTTCTGTTCAGGGAAGCTTATCACCCGACTTATTAACATACTAACTTCACTTAACTAACAGCTGCCCTCTATCTCCTCACTAATATCATTCTCACATTTGCAGTCCCCACCTCCTGTTTCCCATCCTACCCATCTAGATTGTAAGTTCCCACGGGAATAGGGCCCTCAATTCCCCCTGTTTTTGTCCGTAAAATTTTGTCTTATCGTATTGTTTCTCCATTGTACTGTTATCCTTGTACCCATGGGCAGCGCTGCGGAATCTGTTGGCGCTTTATAAATAAAGAATAATAATAATAATAATGTAATGAGTCTATCTCATATATTAGTTTCACCTTTTAAGTTGCATTAGTGAAATAAAATAACTTTTGCACAATATTTTAATTTTTCGAGTTTCACCTGTAATATAAACATAGAAGTCAAAAAACATTTGGGTAACAGTGATCATAACATGGTCACATTTGAAATGTCTTTTCATAAGCAGTGTCTTAAAGGTTTAACCAAGACTTTTAATCTTAAGAAAGCAAAATTCAACGATTTAAGGAAATCATTAAACAACATAAATTGGGACAAAGTATTCTCTAATAAAAATACAGAGGACAAATGGATAACATTTAAAACTTTGTTAAATAAATATACATATCAACATATACCATATGGTTATAAAAAATAAAATAAAATCCAACCCAATATGGCTAAATAAAAATGTGTTAAGAGAAATTAGGAAAAAAACGTAGGGCATTTAAATTATTCAAAGAAAATAGTACAGACTCAACATACCAAACTTATAAGGAATGTAACAAAGCATGCAAAAAAAGCAATCAAAGTAGCCTAAATTGAAAATGAAAGATTAATTGCAAAGGATTATAAGTCTAACCCTAAAAGGCTCTTTAAGTACATAAATAGCAAAAAATCTAAGAAGGACAATAAAATGCGTGGAGGGTAGCATGACTAACAGTGACAGGGAAAAGGCTGAGGTACTAAACAAGTTCTTTTCTTCTGTATACACAAGAGAGGAACCAATGCAGGATAACAAAGTAGAACATACCAGCCCATACCATTAACTAGTTTATGTCTAGAGGATATCAGGAAAAAACTAGATAATATTAAGGTAAATAAAACTCCAGGCCCAGATGGAATACACCAAAGGGTGTTACAGGAATTTAGCACTGTTATAGACAAACCACTACTCTTAATTTTTCAAGATCCATTATCCTCAGACATAGTACCCCAGGATTGGAGTAAAGCTGATGTGGTGCCACTCTTCAAAAAGGGAAGCAGGGATGATCCAGGAAGCTATAGACCAGTTTGTCTGACATCAAATGTAGGGAAGATATTTGAAGGGATTATAAGGGATTATATTGATGATCATATTCGTGTAAACAAGATTATCAGTTCAAATCAGCATGGTTTTATGAGAAATAGATCATGTCAAACTAATCTAATTAGATTCTACAAGGATGTAAGTAAAAATATAGATAAAGGGGAATCAGTTGATGTGATATACTTAGACTTTGCAAAGGCATTTGATACAGTGCCACATGAGAGATTAATGCACAAAATTAAGGGACTGGGATTATCTGAAAAGGTTAGCTCATGGATAAATAACTGGATGAAATATAGGGAGCAACGAGTAGTAGTGAATGGATCATGCTCAGATTGGACAAAGGTAATCAGTGGAGTCCCCCAGGGATCAGTACTGGGCCCTGTTCTTTTTAATATTTTTTTTAATGACTTGGAGCAAGGATTAAATAGCGACATTTCTATTTTTGTAGATGATACTAAGTTAAGTAAGGTCATTAGGTCAGAGCAGGATGAACTTTCATTACAAAGGGATCTGCAAAAAATAGAAGTATGGGCAGGTAAATGAAAAATGAGATTTAATACGGGAAAATGCAAGGTTCTACATTTTGGAAGTAAAAATAAATAGGCAATGTATTATTTAAATGGGACAAGACTTAGCCAAAAAGAGGAGGAAAGGGATTTGGGAGTAGTAATAGATAAGGGCAGCGGCTTCAAAGTCTAATAAGATACTAGCATGTATTAAAAGAGGCATTGATTCTGGGAGGAAAGCATAATTCTGTCACTATATAAATCCCTGGTAAGACCTCACCTTGAATATAGAGTGCAGTTCTGGGGACCGATCGCAAAAAAAAGATATTGCAGAACTAGAAAAAGTTTAGAGAAGGGCCATAAAGCTAATAAGGGGAATGGAGAATTTAAGCTATGAGGAGTACCCTAGATACATTTAAAAATTGTTTGGATACATTTCTGGCTAGAAACAAAATTCATGGATATGATTGCTTGTATTAAATGGGGGGATTAATTTAAGCTCAACTGGAGTTTTTTTTTTTATATTACATTTGTATAGGTTGAACTTGATGGACTTCAGTCTATTTTCTACTATGTTACTATGGTACTAAAATTGAATAAAAATTATTTTTCATGTTTTAAGGTATTTAGGGCAAGATTACAAGTGGAGCGCTAATTTATTCACATTTTGCCCGTTTGCAGGCACGCAATAAATAACCAGCCATTACAAGTGACTGGTTATTGCTTATTTTATTATAAAATGCTTATTTTTAAATAAAATAACAACAAAAAGCAGTTATATGGAGTTAAAAGTGATAGGTGTGGAGTGTTAGAAAAAAAGCACTGAAAAGTGCCTTTACATTGTGGTTTATGGGAACTGTGTGTTCCCTGTAAATATATATGTATATGCTTACATATATTTATGTGTTAATATGTGTATTACTCAGTGGAGTGCAATTTATGACCCTTGAAATAGGCAAAAATTATCATCAGACCCAAGGGCCCCTATTTAAGAAAGGTCTTGCGGACCTGATCTGACACTGGGGATCAGGTCCGCAAGACCTCGCTGAATGCGGAGAGCAATACGCTCTCCGTATTCAGCATTGCACCAGCAGCTCACAAGAGCTGCTGGTGCAACGCCGCCTCCTACAGACTCGTGGCCAATCGGCCGCCAGCAGGGGGGTGTCAATCAACCCGATCGTACTCGATCGGGTTGATTTTTGGCGATTCCTGTCCGCCTGCTCAGAGCAGGCGGACAGGGTTATGGAGCAGTGGTCTTTATGACCGCTGCTTCATAACTGCTGTTTCTGGCGAATCTGAAGACTCGCCAGAAACACGGGCCGTCAAGCTCCTTTCGGAGCTTGATAGATAGGGTCCAAGGTCTTGATTTTTGAAAGTGGAAAAATTCTTTGAAAAGCTGCTGGTAAAGGTTTCCATATTCAAATTGTCTCCAGAGAAGATACAAGGGGAGTTTTTGTGCCATTAATTAACTTGAAAACTTTAAGGTATATGGGTTATTGCAGGGTTTGCAAACAAAATGTTAAATCTGTTTCAATTTAAAATCCCTGCTAAAATCATGCAATGCTGCGTGCATTAGAATTCTAAATGATTGGAATGAGGACCACAATTTTCACAAGGAAATTCTAATGAGGTGTTAGGGGCCTACGGCCTTTGAGAGTGTTCATCCAAAAATGTAAAATGTAAGTTAATTATTATTCAGAATTTACAGTCTGTAAACTGGATTTTACAAATCGAGTTCACAGACATTACATTTGGCTGAACTTCTGTCTACGTAGTGGTCTTGTAAAATAGGTCCTGTTTCTGTGCGTAATAACAGCAAAGTCATAATAAAAATATTAATAAGATACTAAAATGAAACCACCTATAAGCTTCCTGTTAAAAAGCTACTGACCAAATTCTATCTAGAAAAAAAGTGATAGACTTTATCGGAGCATTTAAAAATAACATATTTTATACCTTTTTGACAGATATCAGAATGTATAAAATAGACTGAAATATGGGAGTATCATAATATGATTAAATAATCAACTGAAAAATGCTTACATAGTCTACTGCACAAACCACAGACTTGGATACTGTCCTAAGCAATGAATTGGGCATAATGGCGATAAAGCACAGCAGTTTTTATACATTGCAAATAAATAAATAATACTGTACTATCTAGCATGGATAAGTAAGAGTTGATTTTACAAAACAAGAAGTTAAAAGTTTTCTAGTGCCAACCCGATAATACCTAGTTGTTGTTTTTTTGTAAAGTGTAAGTAGTAATAATACAAAATAACAAAGCAAAAAAACAAACAAACATAAACGGCAAAAGCAAAAATGCTCCCTTAAAGGGACAGTCTACTACAGATTTGTTATTGTTTAACAAAGATAGATAATCCCTTTATTACCCATTCTTCATTTTTGCATAACCAACAGTTATATTAATATACTTTTTACTTCTGTGATTACCTTGTATCTAAGCCTCTGCAGACTGCCCCCTTATCTCAGTTCTTTTGACAGACTTATATTTTACCCAATCAGTGCTGACTCCTAGGTAACTATCAAAATGCACAGACATAAGAGGCGGCCTTCAAGGGCTTAGAAATTAGCATATGAGCCTACCTAGGTTTAGCTTTTAACAAAGAATAACAAGAGAACAAAGCAAATTTGATGATAAAAGTAAATTGGAAAGGTGTTTAGAATTGCATGCCCTATCAGAATAATGAAAGTTTTATTTTGGTTAGAATGTCCCCTTTAAATTGAATATTAAATTTAAACCAGGTAAGATTGCAACAATATTAATAAGATAATTTCTATCAAAGAAGAAATCAATTAAAATGTACTCCATATCTAAGAAAAAAAAACACAAGTTGTTTATTGTTATAATCTGGATTTGAGGCTTTATCAACAAAGTGCTAACAGTATGTACAATCTTTGAGCTATATTTAATAAAATAAAAAATAAAAATGAAGTGATCACAACAGTATAAAAAAAACACATAAAGAAAAATATAATAATAAAGAAAAAGTTGTGAATAAAAATCACTGGAGGAAACTTCCAGTATATCATCAGTATCTGGAGAAAGTCCCTTTTCACTGGTAATATTATAGTAACTTGAATTAATCCAGTATGTCCTGTGTGATGTAACCTTAAGTGAAATAAAGAGAAAAGATAGTGCAGTAGATATTTTGGCAAAGAATTACCTTACTTGTGAAAGAGAACTTTTTCCTGAGACTGGTGATATAAAATTAGTTTCCCTTTAAATAGTCTCCAATGACTTGTAATACCAGCTGCAGAGTTGAAAATGTATGAACAATTAATCCTTTGTGTTTATTTTGTGTATGAAATAGCTGGTTTAGCGCTTTAAAATCACAGATCATTAAATGGACTGAGCTTTCAGGGAGAGCAGATGTCCTTATTTTATAATCCTATAAACACAAATGCGTCCTTCTCTTATATATGTCTGTATACATGTCACAAAACCCAATAATTAGAAAGACCAACTGAAAATGAACATCTTTTAACACTTGTTTCTCGCACCCTTACTGAGAGTGTGATTTATTCTGCTGGATCTTGTTTACATAGTTTTTCTGTAGCTATTAGTGTAGTATTGGAGTTTTTAGTATAGGTGGGGATAGTACAAGCAAAATCAGCTATTTCAAATAACAAATAAAAGTTAAGTAAAATATTTGTAAAGATTTTAATACCCTTGAACAGGTAAAATGGTTCATTGAGATCAAGGGGAGTAAAGTTTTATGATTTAGATGGATAAAATGCACAAGTCTTTAACACTGCAGTGGTGCAATATGATATAACATTGCTACAAACATTGTTGCACTCACAGAAAGAAACTACGTTTCTACAAAAGATACCAAGAGAAACAAGTACATTTTAAAATGCAAATAAATTGGAAAGTTATTTAGAATTGTGCGCTCTATCTGTATCATGAAAGAATAAGTTGGAACTCCTCGTCCTTTTAAGGGACATGACATTTTCTTGGCATCCTCTGTTGAAGAAACAGCAGTGAACTACTGGGAGGCAACTCTACGTATTGGCACATTGGGTGAGCCAATAAGATGAAGCATATATGCGCAGTGACTAAACAGCAGCTTCTGAGCCTACCTAGGTATCCTTTTTAACAAATTAGACAAAAGAAGTAAATTGGAATGTTGTTTAAAATCACATGCTCTCTTTGAATCAAGAAAACAAAAATTGAGTTTCATGTCCCTTTAATAGGTTATCCTGCCTAAATAGCATTAGTGACTTTTAAGCAAAATGTCATTGGTCAAAATAGCACATTAACATACGTTTCTAAGCTATAGTTACAGTGCCAGTTAGTTATAGATAACCTTGGCTGTAACCTTACTAATGTGAAGCAATACTCAAAGGCAGTCAACGGTTAACAGAAAATAAATTGATTTGTAATGAGCTGCTTCTTCTGTAGCTGTCTGCCCTTGGCTTCTAATGAGACATTAATATATATATTTTATAGCTCAAAATACCTTTAATGCAGAGTTTCCATAGTTGTGTGTACTTTTGAAACCAAGGACTCTATCTTGACAAAAACATGACAATGGCCCCTTTAGTATACATGGACTAGATCCACAAAGATACTGGAAACTACAAAGGTCAAAATAAATGCAGCAAACTTGAGTGGATCTGCCCTCTATTGACCTTTTCAGTTCAGTCTGTAGACACTTAGGCCCTGATATCCAAAACCTCTCCGCTCAGGTGAGATATTCTAAAATGATCCTCCAGCACTGCGAGATTCCTAGTGAAATGTTCAAAAGTCAGATTTTGCTTTGCTTCTCCAAGGGACGTTCCCTGCATTTCTGAATGTGAAGGAGAGACAAGCCCAGTGCAATATAGCACTGTATGACATGACAGTTCTGCTGCATTTACACTTTCTGCTTTCTATTTTATATCACTTTACACTTCAGATTAAATTTTGTTACATTTAAACTTTGCATTTTTTATTTTGTATTTTATTTATTTGTATACAGCAGTGAATTTAGGATTGTGATTTTTACAAATTCTGATATTGGGGCCTATCTATCAAGCTCCGTACGGAGCTTGACGCCCTGTGTTTCTAAAGACCGCTGCTCCATAACCCTGTCCGCCTGCTCTTATGAGGCGGACAGGAATCGCCGGAATTCAACCCGATCGAGTACGATCGGGTTGATTGACACCCCCTGCTGGCAGCTGATTGGCCACGAGTCTGCAGGGGGCGGCATTGCACCTGCAGCTCACAAGATCGTATTGCTCTCCGCATTCAGCGATCTCTGTCAGACCTGTTCTGCACTGTCGGATCAGGTCTGACAGACATATGATAAATAGGCCTCTATGCCTTCACAATTGCTTTGTACCTTTAACAAATTAGGCTCATACTTTGTATATTTAGGTGTCTCATTTACAAATTAGATAGCACTTTGAATGTCTTATTTAAATTAACACGGAAAAACTTCAGTTTCTTAGAGCGTCATCACTTTCTATGGGCCAGATAATCAAACATTTTCTAGTTTGGAGAGAGATTATTGTGCCAACTTCACAGGTGCAGAACTCACTGAATTTCTAAGAAAAGTGGAGGAACCTGGAAATCCCAGAGAGATACCTTCCATAGAAAGTAATGTAGCACTCCAGAATTCCAAATTTCACATGGGAGAGAGAAGGTAACTAGAGAAACCCTGGGGCTTATATAAAGGCTCCATTTGCATCAATTATAAATTAAACTGAAATGTTTTCACAACTATTTAACTTGCTTTTGTCTATATGTTATTATATATTACTTTTCTGTTAGTTAAAATAAGTGTATTGTGAATTTTGAGCAAGCTTCACCTGCATACAGCTGGCAAGATACATCAGTGAGACCAGCTTGTTTAAAATGCTTACTAAATTTCACAAGAATTGTGAGAGAGCTTCAGACATACCCTGGGAACTCCCCTGTTAAGCCCAGGGAACTGCCCTGTCCCTCCCACAATGCAGCAAATACAAGGTGCAATGTAATTTGTAAAAGCTACACAGAAATATAGAAATATAATCCTAAATTGTTAAAGTAACACAGAAACTTTCAAAACATAATCAGAATGTGTAAAATCACTGTTAGATCAAAACTTAAATGTATTAAAATATAAATGAGAAAGTGCACAGCTTAAATGCAATGATTACTGAAAGGAACCAACCTGAAATACAATGCCCAAAGTGTAAGTGTAACAAAACTCTCATATTATGCTTTGCACTGGGCTTGTGTCTGCTTCACATGCATAAATGAGAGATCTTGCAGTGCTGGAGTGTTCGGCCCTTTTTCTTTTGAAAATTCAGAGAGTTCAGCCCCTGTGAAATCTGAACTGCAATTTCTTTCCAAGCGGGAAAATCTTTGAATATCAGGGCCTTAGTGTAATACACATGATCCAGAAGTAGTCAGTGCAGGGGCTTGTTGTAAAACAACTAAGTTTATTACTCACATACTTTGTTATTTAGCATTGTAGACAGTTAGCATATCCCAGTCATAGATATGCAACTCAGTTAAAAGGTATTGAGTATTATCTAAAACTCATTTTCTAAATTTGTCATATATTTATAGGTATTACAGGGCTGGTTCAGAGTTCTGTGTGTTTTAATTAAAAAACGCTTATCCTGTAATAATTGGTTTGAAATCAAAACTTAAAGGGCCATAATAGTGGGAAAAAATATGTGTTCTAATTTTAAGACTATTGAATCTAAACTACTGCTTGTTCAAAGGGACACTGAACCCAAAAATATTCTTTCATGATTCAGATATAGCATGCAATTTTAAGCAACTTTCTAATTTACTACTATTATCAATGTTTCTTCGTTCTCTTGCTTTCTTTATATGAAAAAGAAGGCATCTAAGCTTTTTTTCTTGGTTCAGACTCTGGACAGCAGTTTTTGATTGGTGGATGAATTTATCCACCAATCAGCAATGACAACCTAGGTTGTTCACCAAAAATGGGCTGGCATCTAAACTTACATTCTTGCATTTCAAATAAAGATACCAAGAGAATAAAGAACATTTGATAATAGGAGTAAATTAGAAAGGTGCTTAGAATTTCATGCTCTATCTGAATCACAAAAGAAAAAATTTGGGTTCGGTGTCCCTTTAACCTATACAATGGGGTTAAACACACGGTAGAAGCACAGCCTGGGGCCCGGGGTCGGAAACTTAAATTGATACAATCAGCAGTGCTGGTCATACGAATCAGATGTTTAACTAGTGCTTCTGATTTGATTAGCAATGTTTTCTGCTCAGGACAAGCAGTGCTCCGCTGGCACCGAGCGGCAGTAAAACAGGCAGTAGTGCAGGGTCGCTAGTCAAATGAATTAGACTAGAGCATGTCCTTTTTTTTTTTTAATTATGGCCCATCAAGCAAACCAAAAGGGAGATTACATTTATACATTTAAATAAAAAAAAAAAGCTGTAATTTCTTTTGCATGAAAAAGATTATTGAATTTGTTAGGATTAACAAAGAAACTAGCAGGGAATGCATGTTTGTTTATCAGTTCCTCACTGACTTAGGAACATTTTTTTTTTAAATGCTCTCTTAGATGCAATAAAGAAATAAAAACGTAAACGTCCCTTTTAATATCTTGTCACAAACATGCAGGGCAGTTAATTTTCCAGGTGCCATAAGCAATGTAAAATATTTTTTTTATTGAGTGAATTTCCAATATAACTGGAGTAAAGCAAAGCAAAAATATTATTAGAGAGAAATGAAACACTTAAAGGGACATTATATATTAGATTTTTCTTTGCATAAATGTTTTGCAGATGATCCATTTATGTAGCTCACCCGGGAGTGTTTTTGTAACAATGTATATATATATATTTTTTTAAATATTTTTTTTCTTTATTGAATAGAAATTCACCGTACAGTAATATTAGAGTAGCATTACATCAGAACATATCATATAACATACTATAACAGTATGTTTGGTTAACAGAAATATACATTGCACATATTGGAATAATTAGAAATCGTAAAATAGGTGTGTCATAAGTGTACATTTTCATAGTAGTCAATATTGAAACAAAGAAAAAAAACAGGTATCAGGCATTATTTGGCCCTAGAAGAGGGGTGAATAGAAAGTGAGCCAACAGGGCTCACGTACAAATTTGTCAGACAACTGAATAAATAGGGATTATACACATCTCCCCCAGATAGGGAGTAATGAAAGAGATACAAAGAAGAAAGAAGGAGGCAGAAGAAAAAGAGAGAGAGATAGAAAAAAATAATAAAAGGGGGGTGGGGAAGGGAAGAAGGGAAGGGAACGGAACGGGGGAGGAGACAGCATGAACTCTCTCCTCCCATTTCAGGGGTAGATCGCGCTACTGAAGGGTCTCACTCATCGGAGCTCAAACCAGTCAGACCACGTCTCCCAGTAAGAGTCCAGGGTACCGTTTTCGCCGGCGACATATCTCTCCATCGTAGCGAAATGATTTATCACATCACAGATCTCATTTAGATTTGAACAATGTATAGTTTTGCTTATTTTTTTTAATAACATTGTGCTGGTTTTCAGACTCCTAACCAAGCCCCAAAGTATCAGATGTATACACTTGTTTACAGACCACTGCTGTGTTCTGTTTATATTATCTGTCTTTTCATTTGCAGGGAGGGAGAATATCTGCCCCTTTCACTGGGTGTCCCAGACTAACCTTATCAACAGAGCTAAACTGGGAGCTTCTAAGTAAGTTTTTAAAAATGTTATACTGGATTTTTATATCAGTAGCTGTACATATTCTTCTTTATAGTAATGTTTATTACATGCAGTTACATAAAAATTGGTGTATACTGTCCCTTTAAATTTTTCTTTCATGATTCAGATAGAGAATGCAATTTTAAACAACTTTCCAATGTATTTCTATTATCAAATGTACCTCATTCTCTTGGTATCCTTTGTTGAAAGAGCAGCAACGCACTACTGGGAACTAGCTGAACACATTGGGTGAGCCAATGGCAAAAGGCATATACATGTAGCCATCAATCAGCAGCTAGCTCCCAGTAGTGTACTGCGGCTCGTAAGTCTACCTAGGTATGCTTTTTTAACAAAGTGAAGGAAGTAAATTAGATAACAGGTGTAAATTGTAAAGTTATTTAAAATTGCATGCTCTATCCAAATTATGAAAGTTTAGTTTTGATTGTACTGTCCCTTTAAGCTGTCTATATTATAATCTGTTTGTATGCACTAGTGTTGTCATGTTTGCAGCCAGTAGGTTTTGATAGACACATAAATAGCAGACCACACAATACAGACATGGTAAAACTGAGTTCATATATAGGTTAGTAACAGTTAACATGATGGGAAAAGCAATCTGTGGTTGCAGGTGTGAGATAATAGTTAACATACAGGCAGCATCGTATCAGTGAATTTTACCCTTCCCCTGATCTATATACTACAGCATTAACAAACATGCTGGTGTCAGCCTCCTTCCGTTTTAAAGGCTATGAAGTCTAATTAGCTGATGACCACTTTCGTATAATTTCCAATGAGAATGTTAGGACGCTATATTAAAATAAGGATGGACTGGGATAAAGCTTTGTCATGACACGACTATTTAGGTTTTTATGAACTTAAAGGGACATGAAACCCAAAAAATTTATTTCAAGATTTAGGTAGAACATATCATTTTAACCCTTTAGCTGTTAAGCCATTTCCCACCTAGGTGCTGAGCTAGTTTTGAGCTTTTTGTTACAGTTCCCGTTTAAACACTTTTAGAAGTAAAGTTTGTGAGAATAAACTATACAAACTATATATTATTTTTTTCAGCAGACCTAGCAGATTCCAAATATGTTTAGGTTTTAAAAATAAAGCATAAAATATGAAAAAAGTGTATTTTTTTACTCCACACTCAAAAATTAGTTTGTAATTTTATTTTTCTAAACTCTATCATCAAAACCTGTGTTGCTAAATATTTGCAGTAAGTAACCTGTCTAAAATAAGCAGAAATTGAGAACATTTCACTGTGTTTTTCTACTGTTTTATTGCTGATGTGTCAATTTGATAGACCTTAACAAAAAGCATCTTTAAATTTAATGTATTGTTGCCAGCAATTAAACAGCTTTAGCTGCCTGGGAATTTAAGATATGACAACAAAACTATATATTTTTAGAAACTACACCCCCAGCTGCATCAAATGAGGTCTTAGTTGTATTTGTATCACATATCTGAAGTGTGCAACAAATAAGCGAATATCACACTTGTAAAAAAAAAAAAAAAATTTAACAAAGCAACATGCTCATTTATATCTTACGAATTTCAAATTTCTGTTAGTAATACATGCAGCCCCTCATTTGATGCGTCAAGGGGTGTACTTTCCAAACCTGTGTACCTTGTATACTGTTTCTTAAATTCCCAGGTGGCTACAGCTGTCTAATTGTAGACATCACCCTAAATGTTTAAAGACAATTTTTAAATAAGATTCCCAAGGTTGCCATATCTGCAGTTAAACAGCTCTAGCCACCTGAGAAGTTAAATTAGGGTACATAAATTACACATTTGTACTTCTAGCACAAAAGTGGAGTGCGCAAATATTCATGGAATATGGTGCTTTGCTTAAAAAATATTTTTTTTCTAAGAAAAGTGACATGTTCATTTATGTCGTACGCACTACAAGCGAATATCACACTTGTAAAAAAAAAAATTAAACAAAGCGACATGCTCATTTATATCTTACGAATTTCAAATTTGTGCTAGTAATACATGCAGCCCCTCATTTGATGCGTCAAGGGGTGTTCTTTCCAAAACTGTGTACCTTGTATACTGTATCTCTAATTCCCAGGTGGCTACAGCTGTTAAACTGCAGACATAGCTACCTTGAAACACTTTAAAGGGACAATCAACACCAGAATTTTTGTTGTTTAAAAAGTTAGATAATCCCTTTATTACCCATTCCCCAGTTTTGCATAACCAACACAGTTATAATAATACACGTTTTACCTCTATAATTACCCTGTATCTAAGCTTCTGCTGACTGCCCCCTTATTTCAGTTCCTTTGACAGACTTGCATTTTAGCCAATCAGTGTTCACTCCTAGTTCACTTTATGTGCATGAGCTCAATGTTATCTATATGAAAGACATGAACTAATGCCCTCTAGTGGTCAAAATGCATTCAGATTAGAGGCAGTCTTCAAGGTCTAAGAAATTTGCATATGAACCTCCTAGGTGTAGCTTTCAACTAAGAATACCAAGAGAACAAAGCAAAATTGGTGATAAAAGTAAATTGGGAAGTTGTTTAAAATTACATTCCCTATTTAAATCATGAAAGATTTTTTTGGACTTGACTGTCCCTTTAAACATATAGGGGTTATATCTGCAATTAAACAGTTTTATCTACCTCATTAATTGACTAAACTAATTCCAAATGATTTTATTTTATGTTTAAAAATATAACTCTTTTGCATTACCCACACAAGCATTACAGACACTCACACTAGGTGAATTAGCACATGGATACCCATGTGAGTAGTAACGCCACGTCAAGGCTTCAACTCTTGCTACTGACCATTCACACACCTTTCATGTCTGATTCACTCACAGAAGCACCCACCCCATACATACATCAAGACTTTCATCCCTACTACTGACCATACACACACCTTTCGTATCTTTATTTACTCACAGAAACACAACCCCTACCACTGGCCAGTCACACACCTTTCATATCTCCCTTCATACATACCTTTTGCTAGGGGCAACTCAATCACTGGGCTGGTCAGGCATAAGCCTCACCCAGGGCACTGGGCTGGTCAGGCGTAAGCCTCACCCAGGGCATTGAGCTGGTCAGGCGTAAGCCTCAACCAGGGCCATGTATCTGAATTTCAGAATCTTGAGCCTCCTGGGGTTGCGAGGGTATGCAGCTAGTATGTTTCCATAGTATGATAAATACGGAAGCATTCTGGCATGCATAGCCCTGGTTTAGAGGGGCAGTCTGGACAGTAGTAATGGGTTTCTTTACGACGTCCATGCTGACTGCACACTCTACACCTACTACTAGGGAAAGTTTTTTTCTCAGTAGCTGGTATATACTCAGCAAAGTGACGACCATGCAACCTTGCATTCTCCTCACTTGGCCCAGTTACTGGAATATCCCCCCTGATGTTGAGAGAAGGCTTTTAATAACAGATTCCAGAAATTTCAGGAAAGCCCTCCTTCCTTGGGTAGCCTGATACAGGACAAACGCATTAAGCATTGACAATTGTATCAAGTGGACTGCCAGTTTCTTGTATCATGTATATGCTTTTCGAAAAGTATGGTTCAAGCATCTGGTCAGTCTTATCTACCCCTCCCATATGCTGATTGTAATCCAGGACACATATGGGTTTCATAGTGTTCTGTCCCCTGACATAGACAGGTGATGTGCTCTCATGTATAGTTGTGAGAAGATGCACATCCTTTTTGTCTGTGAATTTCACAGCTAGCAGCTCATCAGAGCGCAAAGGTGTGGTCTCTCCTCTCTTTTGCTTTCTGAACATGAGTCGGAAAGCCTTTGCGATTGGCACGGATTGTGCCGCACGCAACAGTGCCCTTGCTATATAGCAATTTAAATAATGGCACACCAGTGTAAAAGTTATCCACATACATGGTAACCTTTATTAAATATTGGGTGGAGTAAGTTCCCCATTATTTTTTCCCTGGCAGCAAGGGAGGAGGGACAGCCAGGGGATGCTAGAACAGAATCCTTGTCAGTGTATACCCTAAAACGATTAGGTGTATCCACTAGAGCTCTCGCACAGCTTATACAGCTTGATCCTATAGCGAGCTCTCTTAGAAGTAATGTATTGTTTAAAAACAATACGTCCCTTATATAAGATCAAGGATTCATTGACCGATATGTTCTGACCTGGAGTATAGCACTCTTGAAATCTTGCCAATAAATGGTCAAGAACAGGCCTTATTTTAAACAATCTGTCATGTTCTGGGTTGTCCCGTGGCAGAGCATTTGCATTATTATTATTATTATAATGCAAAAACTTGAGCAGTAACATATCTGTCCCTGCTCATTGTAGCGGCGAAGATAGCGGTTATCTGAGTAGACTGCTTTGACCAATATTAGGATATGCTTAGCTTTTGCACAATCCCCATTAGCAGAGTGAGGCCCCAGAATTTCCTCATCTCTTGCATATTGGTCGCAGTCCACCGATGTGCTCTGGCATGGCGGCTCAATTCTGCGCCAGTATTTAAAAAAAGTTGCTCAGCATACAGATTTGTCTGCTGAACAATAAATTCTAAGAACTCATCTTCCACAAACAACTGAAAGTAGTTGATGGGTTCAAAATTTGCAGTGCCCACCAAGAGGCCAGAATTTCCAGTAAATGGAGACAACACTGGCTGAACCATACCCTGAACTCCACGCCTTTCCAAAAACAAATTTCCTTGTCCAATCCTGACAGAAGAATTGCAGAGGTCTTGAAAAAGAAAGGTCAACATTACAAATATTGACTCTTTGCATCAACTTAATGTAATTGTCAATAAAAGCCTTAGACACTTATGAAATGCTTGTAATTATACTTCAGTAAACCATAGTAACATCTAACAAAAAGATCTAAAAGATCTCTAGCAATATGTTTTGGGGCCACTGTGGATGTTGTTGCCATCCCTTTGCCACGGGAACTGACAGCTCTGAACTGTCTGTCACCACAACGTGGCTCAGAAAGTTCATCTGTTTTACTTGAACTGTCACTATATAATGACAGCCCAGGGAAAAGTCGCTGCCAGAATCTTCTGCAGAAGATGTGTTATCAGAAAAGGAATCAGAGTCTGAGTTCATAAGAATCTCAGCTGCTTCCTCAGCACTCATCAGACGCTTAGCCATAATTCTCTTTACAAAAATAAAGATATTTTCAAAGAAATTATGCTGCTAGAAATATAAATTTTACTGCAAAAAATAAGCTTTTTTCAGCAAAAATTACAGGATTTTAGACTATGGGGAGAGCTGAGCAAAGAGGATGCTTACTCACCTAACACACAGGCGAAAAGACTGATAATAAAAATATTAGTTTTTCATAAAAAGCATCCCTCTACCATTGGTAATTTGTAACCCCATGATCTAGGTGATCATGGGATTACAAATATAATATCAGGAGCCATATTGGAAAAGGGAATGTGACATTTCATATTTAAGTGATCACTGCATTTACACTGATTACTACAGTGATCATTCAGCTAGAATACATAAACCAATATATATTTTTTAAAGATATACTAGTTTATTTTTAGGAAATTATATATATATATATATATATATATATATATATATATATATATATATATATATATATATATATATATGTGGATGGAAAAGAGAAAATCAAAAAGGGCGCACAGCTAGGCACTAGAATAAAAATTGACTATTAGTAAAGTAGGTATGTAGTTTTCAGACCTATGTGGTTATAGTAACAGGATAATAAAAATAATAATAATAATAATGTCCTTGGATTGTTATTGTATTCTAAAGAGTTCAGTAATGTGCTTTAGAATATTCGACACTTCTTTGTCTGAGGTGAGTGGATTTGTGCTTACCAGAGGTAACCTCAATCATATGAGGTAAGTTGTAGACTTGTCTGGGTTAGAGATGTTTCTTTGGCTCTTGTCCAGTCGATTTTGCTTTGTTCTTTGCTGTAGGAATCTTTCCTTTGTTGAAACCCTTTGGGATCTTTGTTTCCAGGTGGCTCCTGGCAGCAGTATGTTGTTTTGAATGAAAATCTTGGACTCTCTTGTATCGTTTGTTGAAAGGCAATGGAAAATCCTGGACTCTCTTTTTCCTCTTGGTGATGAGAATCTGGGTTGTCTCAGGTGTTCATATATCAAATGCCCTCAATCAGAGTATGAGGTAAGTAATAGACATTGATTAAGTATTTCGATCTCCTGGTCAGTGCTCTGGTTGGCTGCAGTACAAAGATTGCCCAATGCAGTATTTGAATTTAAAATACAATTCAGCCTGCTTGTGGGACACTAATGGCTGTATGCTTAATGTGGTTCTTTTAAACAGCTTAACCTGCTGGCCGTAATTTGTGGTCAATAAGACCAATACGTTTATAATGCTGTTAGGCTAAAAAGCCTCTGTTGGCATTCCACTTTTTTCCTCTGATGAAGAAGTGACTGATCACTTCGAAACGCGTAAGGATTATCTTAAGGTGGGCGGACATCCTTTTGCTACATTGCGGCACGGCATCATATTTAACACAACGGGTAACAGGACTTGTTGAGCGACTGTACCCTTCCTTATACATATGCCTCTGTGAGCATATTATACGCACAATTTGAACTTACCAACTGCCAACAGAGGCTTTTTAGCCTAACAGAATTATAAACGTATTGGTCTTATTGACCACAAATTACGGCCAGCAGGTTAAGCTGTTTAAAAGAACCACATTAAGCATACAGCCATTAGTGTCCCACAAGCAGGCTGAACTGTATTTTAAATTCAAATACTGCATTGGGCAATCTTTGTACTGCAGCCAACCAGAGCACTGACCAGGAGATCGAAATACTTAATCAATGTCTATTACTTACCTCATACTCTGATTGAGGGCATTTGATATATGAACACCTGAGACAACCCAGATTCTCATCACCAAGAGGAAAAAGAGAGTCCAGGATTTTCCATTGCCTTTCAACAAACGATACAAGAGAGTCCAAGATTTTCATTCAAAACAACATACTGCTGCCAGGAGCCACCTGGAAACAAAGATCCCAAAGGGTTTCAACAAAGGAAAGATTCCTACAGCAAAGAACAAAGCAAAATCGACTGGACAAGAGCCAAAGAAACATCTCTAACCCAGACAAGTCTACAACTTACCTCATATGATTGAGGTTACCTCTGGTAAGCACAAATCCACTCACCTCAGACAAAGAAGTGTCGAATATTCTAAAGCACATTACTGAACTCTTTAGAATACAATAACAATCCAAGGACATTATTATTATTATTATTTTTATTATCCTGTTACTATAACCACATAGGTCTGAAAACTACATACCTACTTTACTAATGGTCAATTTTTATTCTAGTGCCTAGCTGTGCGCCCTTTTTGATTTTCTCTTTTCCATCCACATTCCTAACAGTGACACGGGTATACTGTATCAGAGGCAGCACGCACATATATCACTATTACTACTATTGTTGCAAAAATAGCCATTACTCACCAAGTGTTAGAGTTTTTAGCGCAGGTGCCCCTCCTTTTTTCTAACATATATATATATATATATATATATATATATACACATATACACACACACACACACATACACAGTATATATATATATATATATATATATATGTAGAAATACATTTATTTTTGTAACTTTATTTTTTTCAAATGCCACATACTTTATACCGTTGGAAAGGTTTACCTTTCTAACGGTGGTTCTTGGGGGTCTGTAGCTGCTTAGATGCCTGAGATATAGGCTTCTAAGCAGCATGCCCCCATCTCCCTATAACTGACAATTGTCAGTTTTCAAAAAAAGTTGTGTGACGTCATCGCACAAAACGTGAAGCCCAGCGATGCCTGTCCCTAGGCAGGCCAGATCGCCGGGGTGGGAGCAGATGGAGGTCCCCAGAACTCCACGAAGGTGGGGGAGTGCTAGTGATGACTCTGAGCTGTCGTTAGCACCTGAGAGGGAAACTTTGCGATGGCTCAGAGCCGTTGTTAGCACTTAAGGGATTAAACAATTTTCCAGTTTACTTCTATTCTCAAATTTGCTTCATTCTCTTGGTATCATTTGTTGAAGGAGTAGCAATGCACTACTGGTTTCTAACTGAACACATAGGTGACCCAATAACAATCAATATATATATATATATATATATATATATATATATATATATATATATGCAGCCACCAATCAGCAGCTTGAACCTAGGTTCTTTGCGGCTCCTGAGCTTACCTAGATAAACCTATCAGCAAAGGATAACCAGAGAAGGAAGCAAATTAAATAATAGAAGTAAATTGGAAAGTTGTTTAAAATTGTATGCTCTGTCTAAATCATGAATGTCTAATAATGACTTTATTGTCCCTTTAATATATATATAGAATGACTTTCAGAAAATGTCAAGATGAAGATTTGATAATGCTATATATCATGTTTGGATCTGTCATCTTCTGTTAAAATATTAGAACACTAGTAAAATATTCCTTAAAGGGACACTAAACCCACATTTTTTCTTTCATGATTCATATAGAGCATGCAATTTTAAATAACTTTATAATTTACTCCTATTATCATTTTTTCTTCGTTCTCTTGCTTTCTTTATTTGAAAAAGAAGTCATCTAAGCTATTTTTTTGGTTCAGAACCATGGAAAGCACTTGTTTACTAGTAGGTGAATTTACCCACCAATCAGCAAGAACAACACAGTGTGTTCAACATCTAAACTTACATTCTTGCATTTCAAATAAAGATACCAAGAGAATTAAAAGAATTTGATAATAGGAGTAAATTAGAAAGATGCCTAAAATTGCATGCTCTATCTGAATCACAATAGAAAAAATTGGGTTCAGTGTCCCTTTAAAGGAATATCAAACAAAAAATCTATAGTGATTCAGACAGAATCAGCATGCAATTTAAAAAAAAACTACCAATTTAATTATGTTATCAACTTTGCTTTGTTCCCATGGTATTCTTTGTTGAATAGATAACTAAGTAGGTCTCTGGGGCACTACATGGGAGGAAATAGTGCTGCCATCTAATGTTTTTGCATATGGATAACATTCTTGCAAAACTGATGCTATATAGTGCCCCAGAAATGTGCACGTCCCTGCTTTTCAACAAAATATACCAAGAGAACAAAGATACTTTACTAACATAAGAAAATTAGAAAGTGGTTTAAAATGACATGCTCTATCTGAAAGAAAAAGTTTGGGTTTCACACCCCTTTAAGGATAATGATCAATCCAGTTAGAAATTCACACCAATGTATAGTAAATGATGTACTATGCATCATGAAGTACAAAAAGTGTGGTGTCACTGTTTAAAACTCACATTGTGTGAGCTGTATAGCGCCGCCAAATTCTGTAGCGCTGGGTACAGTGATAGGGGTATACAATGACAAGGATTTGTAATAAAATACAAAACATAACAAAACTAAACAAATCTAGTACAGGAGGAAGAGGGTTGTAATGAACTGCAATTATTTTATAACAGGAATGTTAAATGTGGATATTAAGAGCATGCACAGGTATTAAAGGGACAGTATACACTCATTTTCATATAACTGCATGTAATAGACACTACTATAAAGAATAAGATGCACAGATACTGATTTAAAAACCCAGTATAAAACTGTTTAAAAACTTACTTAGAAGCTGTCAGTTTGGCTCTGTTGAAAAGGTAGCTGGAAAGCCCACTGCAAGTGGCAAATAAGACACTCCCCCCTCCCCCTTCTTTTGCATATGAAAAGACCCTTTACACAAACAGGAGCAAGCTGTAGAAGGTAGCTGACGGTATTCACATAAAACTTTGGGGCTTGGTTAGGAGTCTGAAAATCAGAGCAATGTTAATTAAAAAAAATAAGCAAAACTATACATTTATCTAAAAAAAAACTTCATGGGCTATATAAATAGATCATCTACAAAACATTTATGCAAAGAAAAAATGAGTGTATAATGTCCCTTTAATAGAACTATAGTGACATCATGAAATAATAAACATGTCCAAACCTACGCAATTCAAGCAACTTTACCTCACGTATTGGGAAGGCCACTAATGCATGAAAATGAGATATAGGCCACAATTTATCATGCTTCTGGCAGACAAAGTTCCCAGCCAGAGAATTTGTCCTCCTGGAAGTGGGGTAATCTGTCCTCCTGGAAGTGGGGTCCTTTATAGTTGACAAAAGCTTATGCAACCCTATCTCCTGCTCTTGTGTGATCAGTCTCTCTCTGTATATGTGTGTGTGTATATATATATATACACAATATATATATATATATATATATATATATACACACAATATATATATATATATATATATATATATATATATATATATATATATAATACTTTATTTATAAAGCACCAACATATTCCACAGTGCTGTCCACGGGTACAACTGATATATAAGACAATGATACAATATAGATATGTGCATGATTGAAAAATTAGTTTCGGTTCGGATCGATTCGGATTTTTTCAAATTTCGTTTCGGATCGATTCGAATTCGGAAAAATTTTAATGAATTCGTTTTGGACTCGAAAAAATTTGTCTGTATTCGGTTTGGTTCGGAAATTTGGATTTATTCGGTAAATTCGGCAGTATTTTAATTTGGAAATTCGAATCGATCCGAATCTCCGAATTGATCTGAAACGAATCGCACATGTCTAATATTACAATACTTGAAAGAGAAAAGTCAACATTTTACAAACAAATGCATGAGGAATTTAGGGCCCTATTTAGGAGGTTGAGAAACAGGAGGTGAGGACTGCAATGTTGAGAGTGATGTTAATACAGAGTTAGATGAGGTAAATTATTAGGTAGGTGGAATTTATTTATTACTGAGTTGGATGGGAGGCTTCCCTGAACAAAAATGTTTTTAGGGAAGGTAGATTAGGGGAAAGTCTGACAGCATGAGAAAGTGTGTTCCAGAGGGTTGGTGCCTCACAAGAGAAGTCCTGAAGTCTAGCATGGAAAGAGGTGATGCAAGCAGCAGGTCATTGTTGTTTCTTAGGGGTGGACCATATTTGTTGAATAGTGAGGACAGGTAGTGGGGAGCGATGTTGGTAAGGGCTTTTGTAGGTCAGGGTGAGAATTTTGAAATTAATTCTGCTGTGGATGGGGAGCTAGTGAAAGGATTCGCAGAGAGGTGCAGCAGATACAGAGCGGCGGAAAAACATAATTTATGTAAGAACTTACCTGATAAATTCATTTCTTTCATATTGGCAAGAGTCCATGAGCTAGTGACATATGGGATATACAATCAAAACCAGGAGGGGCAAAGTTTCCCAAACCTCAAAATGCCTATAAATACACCCCTCACCACACCCACAATTCAGTTTAAAGAATAGCCAAGTAGTGGGGTGATAGAAAAAGGAGTAAAAAGCATCAAAAAAAGGAACTGGAAATATAATTGTGCTTTATACAAAAAAACATAACCACCATAAAAAGGGCGGGTCTTATGGACTTATTGCCAATATGAAAGAAATGAATTTATCAGGTAAGTTCTTACATAAATTATGCTTTCTTTCATGTAATTGGCAAGAGTCCATGAGCTAGTGACATATGGGATAGTAATACCCAAGCTGTGGTACTCCACAGAAGAGTCGCTAGAAGGGAGGGATAAAAATAAAATCAGCCATTTTCTGCTGAAAAAAATTAAATCCACATCCAAAAAAATAAAAAAGTTTTTCTCATAATTGAAAAGAAAAAACTTAAAACATAAGCAGATGAATCAAACTGAAACAGCTGCCTGAAGAACTTTTCTACCAAAACCTGCGTCCGAAGAGGCAAATACATCAAAACGGTAGAATTTAGTAAAAGTATGCAAAGAAGACCAAGTTGCTGCTTTGCAAATCTGATCAACTGAAGCTTCATTTTTAAAAGCCCACAAAGTGGAGACTGATCTAGTAGAATGAACTGTGATTCTCTGAGGCGGGGCCTGACCCGACTCCAAATAAGCCTAATGAATCAAAAGCTTTAACCAAGATGCCAAGGAAATGGCAGAAGCTTTCTGACCTTTCCTAGAACCAGAAAAGACAACAAATAGACTAGAAGTCTTCCTGAAATCTTTAGTAGCTTCAACATAATATTTCAAAGCTCTTACAACATCCAGAAAATGTAAGGATCTCTCCAAAGAATTCTTAGAATTAGGACATAAAGAAGGAACAACAATTTCCCTATTAAAGGGACAGTAAAGTCAAAACTAAACTTTCATGATTCAGATAGGGTATGCAATTTTAAACAACTTTCGAATTTACTTTTATCATCAAATTTGCTTTGTTCCCTTGGTGGTATTTTTGAAAAGCTAAACCTAGCTAGGCTCAAACTGATTTCTAAACAGTTGAAAACCGCCTCCTAGCTCAGAGCATTTTGAAAGTTTTTCACAGTTAGACTGTGCTAGTTCACATGTGTCATATAGATAATATTGTGCTCACTCCCATGAAGTTATTTAGGAGTCTTCACTGATTGACTACACTGCATGTCTGTCAAAGGCACTTAGATAAGGAGGCTGTCTGAAAAGGCTTAAATACAAGGTAATCACAAAGGTAAAAAGTATATTAATATAACTGTGTTGGTTATGCAAAAACGGGGAATGGGTAATAAAGGGATTATCTATCTTTTTAAATAAGAAAATGTTTGGTGTAGACTGTCCCTTTAATGTTGTTAGAATTTACAACTTTAGGTAAAAATTTAAATGAAGTCCGCAAAACTGCCTTATCCTGATGGAAAATCAGAAAAGGAGACTCACAAGAAAGAGCAGATCATTCGGAAACTCTTCTAGCAGAAGAGATAGCCAAAAGGAACAACACTTTCCAAAAAGTAGTTTAATATCCAAAGAATGCATAGGCTCAAAAGGAGGAGCCTGTAAATCCTTCAAAACCAAATTAAGACTCCGAGGAGGAGAGATTGATTTAATGACAGTCTTGATACGGACCAAAGCCTGTACAAAACAGTGAATATTCGGAAGCTTAGCAATCTTTCTGTGAAATAAAAGAGAAAGAGCAGAAATTTGTCCCTTCAAGGAACTTGCAGACAAACCTTTATCTAAACCATCCTGAAGAAACTGTAAAATTCTAAGAATTCTAAAAGAATGCCAGGAGAATTTATGAGAAGAACACCATGAAATATAAGTCTTCCAAACCCGATAATAAATCTTCCTGGAAACAGATTTACGAGCCTGTAACATAGTATTAATCACCTCTATGACTAAGCACTAAGCGTTCAAATTCCATACCTTCAAATTTAACGATTTGAGATCCTGATGGAAAAACGGTCCTTGAGACAGAAAGTCTGGTCTTAAAGGAAGTGGCCAAGGTTGGCAACTGGACATCTGGATAAGATCCGCATACCAGAACCTGTGAGGCTGTAAGGATTCCACTCCTGGTTTTCCTTCTTTTTCTACAGCTCACCTTCCACCTCTATTTAAGTCATGTCTCCGCCCCAAACAAGTGCTTAGTTATTAAGTTCATGTCAGCTAAGCTCTATGCATCCAATTCCTATCCTGTGTATAAATTCATGAATTGAAGATATATGCTATTACAAGTTATTGGATTTACAATTACCAGCAGGAACTGCTCCTATAAACAACTTTTCCAGTGAACGGAATTAAATCATCTAAGTTACTTATTGTTTGCTCTGCAGCCAACACAAGCTTTTACACTGAGGATTGGATCTGTTTCATCAGACACCTGCAAGCAGGACAAACCGGGACTTTCAAAGAGTAACCGCAAGTAAAATAAAATTTTAAGTTGCTTCCACAAAGTTAACTGATCTATTTACTGCACTTACTAGCATATCGCTACTTTTGTTTCAATATATCATTTGTATCAAGCCGGTTTCACTGTAACGCTACGGAACAGCTCTGACGTCATCAGCTGGGGATCTCCTGTGTACCTGACACGCCCCTGTCAGCAGCTGCATGTTTCTGTGTTCTCTCTCACTACATACCAGACGGATACTATTACAAACAGCCTTTACAGTGGCTAGTCCACATTTCACTCGCTCACTATCTAAACTTAAGTCTCAATACTGAAATTCACTGATTATCATTTCTGAATTCTAATTCAAAGTTATTGAACTACCTTTGCAGTTATAGATTGGAATATTGCTACACATTAATAGTACCTTATTTCTATAACTATATTCTCAGTCTTCAATTCATCATAAATTAAAACTCACTCTAAATCATCACAGCCTATGCTGAAATAATAGTCTGTATTTTAGAGTGAAACATTCATACTTTTACGGCAGTTGAGATCCAACATTAATAAACACATTACAGAATAACTAAGCCATTATTATGGATCCAGCCGAGCTCCCACAAATTGTCTTTAACCTGTCACAAAGGGTAGACCAACTCAGCCAGGGTCTAAGAGAATTACAATTGGAGAATGAGACTTTGAGAAACGTTATAAAAGATTCCATCAATCCTAAGCTACCAGCCCAAGAGACCTCTCCTGAACCCTTTGTTGCTCCTCCAGAATGTTTTCAAGGAGACAGAAATCAATACCGCCACTTTAAGAATGCTTGCCTTCTTAATTTTTCTCTCAAGCCTAGGACTTATCCAAACGATAGGGTGAAAGTTCTCAGCATGATAAGTTATTTAAGGGGAGAACCCCGTATATGGGCTGACACACTATTCGAGACTAATAATCCGGTCCTATCATCCTTTTCGGCATTTCTTGACGTCATGGATGAATTGTATAATGATACCAACCTCCAAATAACAGCTGAGAGCAAAATGAGGAAATTGAAGCAAGGATCCAGACCTGTGGAATATTACATAACGGAGTTCAAACAGTACTCCATTGACTCCCAATGGAATGCCATAGCCCTCAGAAATCAATTTAGGCTTGGTCTTTCTGATGCAGTCAAGGATGAATTAGCCAGAACAGAATTGCCAGAGACACTTGAGGCTCTTATGAAATTAAGTAGCCATATTGATAGAAGATTAAGGGAGAGAAGATCCGAACGACAATATTCAGACCAGCCAAACAAAAAGTTTTCCAGTCCTAACCAACCTACTCTTAGGTCTACTAGTCCCACCGGAGCTGAAGCTATGGATATCAGCATCTTCAGGGGACCTCTATCACCGGATGAACGTATGAGAAGAAAGACCCGGGGCCTTTGCATGTATTGTGGTGATCCAGCTCACAGTCTTAAGGACTGCCCTATCATACCCCAGAAAAAGAACAGTAAGTGTAGCACTAACTTCACCTCTCAAGTAGTACTTAACAAACCACTTCACTGTTCTCTACTTTTGTCTTTACAGTGGGCAAGTAAACAGATCTCCGTCCCTGCTATCCTTGACACCGGAGCTCAAGGCAACTACATCGACAGCTCATTAGTGTCTATCAATAAAATACCCCTGATTAAGAAATTGTCTCCTATTTCACTTTGTGTTGTTGATGGCTCTGAGATTTCTTCTGGACCTATTACACATCATACCATTCCTCTTTCTGTCACTACATTAAACAATCATCATGAACATCTCTCTTTTGATGTGATTACATCTCCCTTATTTCCAATTGTTCTTGGGTTGGCTTGGCTACAACTACATGAACCTCAGATCAGTTGGAAATCTTTAGACATACATTTAAACTCACAATATTGCCAACAAACCTGTATTAGGCAGTCATTACTTTCTCTGAACCCCACTTCTGACACTCTTGTACCAATTGAATACAGTCACTTCGCTGAGGTTTTCAGTAAAAAAGAGGCTGAAACACTTCCTCCCCATCGATCCTATGACTGCCCCATAGAGTTGAAACCAGGTACAACTCCCCCCATAGGACATTTATATCCTCTATGTCAATCCGAATTAGACCATCTGAAAAGCTACTTAGATGAGAACTTGAAGAAAGGATTCATTCGTCCTTCTGTCTCACCAGCCGGTGCTGGTATGTTTTTTGTCCGAAACAAGGACAACTCTTTACGCCCTATTATCGATTTTAGACAACTAAATAAGATCACCATAAAAAATCGCTACCCACTTCCACTCATTCCGGAACTCATAGAGAGACTAAGACATGCTACTATCTACACTAAATTGGATCTGAGGGGAGCATACAACCTTGTACGCATCAGAGAGGGGGATGAATGGCTCACGGCTTTTAGAACAAGATATGGGTTGTATGAATACCTAGTTATGCCTTTCGGACTCACCAATGCACCAGCAACCTTCCAATTCTTTATAAATGACATTTTTCATGATTTACTCGATATTTGTGTCATAGTTTATTTAGATGACATTTTAATTTATTCCTCCAATACTACTGACCACATCAAACACGTTAGTTGGGTTTTATCTCGTCTCCAGGTTCACCGACTCTATGCCAAACTGGAAAAATGTATTTTTCATACTACAACGATTGATTTCCTGGGTTATTCCATCAGCCCTGAAGGCATTCAAATGCAAGAGGGAAAAGTTGAGGCAGTAAAATCATGGCCAACTCCTATGAACAGAAAGGATCTACAAAAATTCCTCGGATTCAGTAATTATTACAGGAAATTCATCCGAAATTTCTCAAGGATTTCGAAACCTCTTACCAAACTTACTAGCTCCAATTGCGTGTTCCGATGGTCGAAAGAAGCTGCTGATGCTTTCAGTTTCCTCAAGGAGTCTTTTTCTTCAGCTCCTATTTTAAAGTATCCTGACCCCGACCTGCAATATATATTGGAAGTGGATTCTTCGGACTATGCACTCGGTGCAGTCTTATCACAACGTAAGACACTCAAAGAACCTCTATTCCCTATCGGCTTCTTCTCAAAAATTATGTCCTCTGCAGAAATGAATTACTCCATAGGGGATAAAGAATTACTGGCCATCAAAAGAGCTTTGGAATTTTTGAGACATCTCCTGGAAAGTACATCTCATCCCATCATAATATATACAGACCATCGTAATCTTGAATTTCTACAGAACAACAAAACCTTATCTGGAAGACAGGTTAGATGGAGCCTCTTCTTCAGTCGTTTTGACTTCCAGATTTTGTATAGACCTGGATCGAAAAATGGAAAGGCAGATGCCCTCTCCCGCAGAGATCCTAGACCTATTCCTGAATATACACCTAGTTGTATCCTCCCACCTACTAAATTTCTCGCTTCACTATCTATATCAGTTCCAGATTATGAAGCCGCCTTAGGTTTGGAAAAACAAACACTTCTGAACTCCCTAATTAAGAAAGATGGGTTATATTTTCATGGTTCTCAGATTTACGTACCTGAACCACTCAGAGCACAAATAATTAAAGAACACCATGATCCTCCCTTACTTGGTCATGTAGGTATCAGACGCACTAAGGAATTAGTAAGCAGAACTTACTGGTGGCCATCCATGGAAAATTCTATCAAGCTTTATATTCAGCAGTGTAATACTTGCTCTTGTATCCAAACCCGAGAGAAGACCTCCGTACGGACTCCTCATGCCTTTGGACATACCCAATTCACCCTGGGCTCACATTGGTATGGATTTTATAGTAGAACTACCACCAAGCTCTGGTTTCACCACCATTTTAGTCGTTACTGACCACTTTACTAAAATGGCACATTTCATTGCTTACCACAAGTTACCTACTTCCTCAGAAACTGCACATTTGTTTCTAAACAACGTTGTAAGGCATCATGGTTTACCGACTGTTTTGTTCACAGACAGAGGTAGCCAATTTACCTCAAGGTTTTGGAAAACACTCACTACAACTCTGCAAATTGAACAACGGCTCAGTACTGCCTTCCACCCGCAAACGAACGGACAAACTGAAAGATTGAACCAATGGCTTGAGCAATACTTACGTTGTTACTGTTCATACCATCAACATAAATGGTCATCTTTTCTTGCTATGGCAGAATTTTCCTACAATAACACTATCAACAGTACCACCAATTACTCTCCATTCTTTGCTAACTACGGTTTCAATCCTAGATTCAATTTTCAGCACTCCTCTTCTGAAAATACACCATCTGTTGACGAATTATTACAACGCCTATCAGAAAACTTCCATCATTTATGTACGAACATACAGCATGCACAAGCATCTCAGAAAAAGTATTATGACTTACGACGAAGAGTTGCTCCAAAGTATAAAATAGGGGACTTTGTATGGTTGTCAACAAAAAATATCAAGTTACATCTTCCCAAGAAGAAATTGGCTAGTCTATTCATAGGCCCATTCAAGATCACTCACATAGTAAATGAGAATGCAGTTACCTTGGATCTGCCTGATACTTTGGTAATACACCCTACCTTCCATGTCTCTTTACTTAAGCCTTATACAGGTCAACACCCTCCTACACCTTTCCTTCCTCCTGATCCGGTATGCCTGGACGCAAACATGTATGAAGTTCAGGATCTCCTGGATTCAAGATATTGTAATGGTGAACTTCAGTATCTTGTAAGATGGAAGGGGTTTTCATCTGACGAAGACTCCTGGGAACCTCATACCCATATTGATGCTACTAGGCTTGTTGCACGTTTCCATAGACGTTTTCCACACAGACCTAAACATCCAGCCGTGGTCGGCTTGCTTGAGGGGGGGGACGTGTAAGGATTCCACTCCTGGTTTTCCTTCTTTTTCTACAGCTCACCTTCCACCTCTATTTAAGTCATGTCTCCGCCCCAAACAAGTGCTTAGTTATTAAGTTCATGTCAGCTAAGCTCTATGCATCCAATTCCTATCCTGTGTATAAATTCATGAATTGAAGATATATGCTATTACAAGTTATTGGATTTACAATTACCAGCAGGAACTGCTCCTATAAACAACTTTTCCAGTGAACGGAATTAAATCATCTAAGTTACTTATTGTTTGCTCTGCAGCCAACACAAGCTTTTACACTGAGGATTGGATCTGTTTCATCAGACACCTGCAAGCAGGACAAACCGGGACTTTCAAGGAGTAACCGCAAGTAAAATAAAATCTTAAGTTGCTTCCACAAAGTTAACTGATCTAGTTACTGCACTTACTAGCATATCGCTACTTTTGTTTCAATATATCATTTGTATCAAGCCGGTTTCACTGTAACGCTACGGAACAGCTCTGACGTCATCAGCTGGGGAACTCCTGTGTACCTGACACGCCCCTGTCAGCAGCTGCATGTTTCTGTGTTCTCTCTCACTACATACCAGACGGATACTATTACAAACAGCCTTTACAGTGGCTAGTCCACATTTCACTTGCTCACTATCTAAACTTAAGTCTCAATACTGAAATTCACTGATTATCATTTCTGAATTCTAATTCAAAGTTATTGAACTACCTTTGCAGTTATAGATTGGAATATTGCTACACATTAATAGTACCTTATTTCTATAACTATATTCTCAGTCTTCAATTCATCATAAATTAAAACTCACTCTAAATCATCACAGCCTATGCTGAAATAATAGTCTGTATTTTAGAGTGAAACATTCATACTTTTACGGCAGTTGAGATCCAACATTAATAAACACATTACAGAGGCCATGCTGGTGCTACCAGAAACACAAACGATTGTTCCATGATGATCTTGGAGATCACTCTTGGAAGAAGAACTAGAGGTGGGAAGATATAAGCAGGTTGGTAAAACCAAGGAACTGCTAACGCATCCACCGACTCCACCTGAGGATCCCTGGACCTGGACAAGTACCTGGGAAGTTTCTTGTTTAGATGGGAAGCCATCAGATCTATTTCTGGAAGACACCCCATCTGAACAATCTGAAAAAACACATCTGGATGGAGAGACCCACCCCTGTAAAGTCTGATGGCTGAGATAATCCACTTCCCAATTGTCTACACCTGGGATATGTACCGCAGAAATTAGACAAGAGTTGGATTCCACCCAAGAAAGTGTCAGAGATACTTCTTTCATAGCTAGGGGACTGTGAGTCCCACCCTGATGATTGACATATGCCACAGTTGTGATATTGTCGGTCTGAAAACAAATGAATGGTTTTCTCTTCAACAGAGACCAAACCTGAAGAGCCCTAAAAATAGCACGAAGTTCTAAAATATTGATTGGTAACCTCGCCTCTTGAGATTTCCAAACCCCTTGTTCTGTCAGAGATCCTCAGACAGCTCCCCAACCTGAAAGAATTGCATTGGTTGTGATTACAGTCCAGGTTGGACGAACAAAAGAGGCCCCTTGAACTATACGATGGTGATCTAAAAACCAAGTCAGAGAGAGTCGAACATTGGGATTTAAGGATATTAATTGTTATATCTTTGTATAATCCCTGCACCATTGATTCAGCATACAAAGCTGGAGAGGTCTCATATGAAAACAAGTAAAGGGGATCGCGTCCGATGCTGCAGTCCTGAGACCTAAAACTTCCATGCACATAGCCACTGTAGGGAATGATTGAGACTGAAAGTTCTGACAAGCTGAAACCAATTTTATTAGTCTCTTGTCTGTTAGAGACCGAGTCATGGACATTGAATCTATCTGGAAACCTAAAAAGGTGACCCTTGTCTGAGGAATCAAGAAACTTTTTGGTAAATTGATCATCCAACCATGTCTTTAAAGAAACAACACTAGTTGATTTGTGTGAGATTCGGCAGAATGTAAATACTAAGCTAGTAGCAAGATATTGTCCAAATAAGGAAACACCACAATACCCTGTTCTCTGATTACAGAGAGAAGGGCACCGAGAACCTTTGAAAAAATTCTTGGAGCTGTCGCTAGGCCAAATGGAAGAGCGACAAATTGGTAATGCTTGTCTAGAATAGAGAATCTCAGAAATTAATAGTGGTCTGGATGAATCAGAATACGAAGATATGCATCCTGTAAGTCTATCGTGGACATATAATGACCTTGCTGAACAAAAGGCAGAATAGTCCTTATAGTCACCATTTTGAAAGTTGGCACTCTTACAAAACGATTCAAAATTTTCAGATCCAGAACTGGTCTAAATGAATTTTCTTTCTTTGGGACAATGAATAGATTTGAATAAAACCCCAGACCCTGTTCCTGAAAAGGAACTTGTATGATTACCCCTGAAAACTCTAGATCTGAAACACACTTCAGAAAAGCCTGAGCCTTCACTGGATTTGCTGGAACGTGTGAGAGAAAAAAATCTTCTCACAGGAGGTCTTACTCCGAATTCTATTCGATACCCTTGAGAGACAATACTCTGAATCCATTGATTTTGGACAGAATCTGCCCAAATGTTTTGGAAAAATTTTAATCTGCCCCCCACCAGCTGAACTGGAATGAGGGCCGCACCTTCATGCAGACTTGGGGGCTGGCTTTGGTTTCTTAAAAGGCTTGGATTTATTCCAACTTGAAGAAGGTTTCCAATTGGAACCAGATTCTTTGGGGGAAGGATTGGCTTTATGTTCCTTGTTCTGGCGAAAAGAATGAAAATAATTAGAAGCTTTAGATTTACCCTTAGATATTTTATCCTAAGGTAAAAAAGCTCCCTTCCCCCCAGTGACAGTTGAAATAATTGAATCCAACTGAGAACCAAATAAATTGTTACCTTGGAAAGAAAGAGATAGTAATCTAGACTTAGATACCATGTTAGCATTCCAATATTTGAGCCACAAAGCTCTTCTAGCTAAAATAGCTAAAGACATAGATTTAACATCAATTTTGATGATATCGAAAATAGCATCACAGATAAAATGATTAGCATGTTGAAGCAAGCGAACAATGCTAGACAAATCAGGATCTGTTTCCTGTTGCGCTAAGCTTTCCAACCAAAAAGTTGAAGCAGCTGCAACATCAGCCATAGAAATGGCAGGCCTGAGAAAATAGCCAGAATATAAATAAGCTTCCCTTAGATAAGATTCCAGTTTCCTATCTAAAGGGTCCTTAAAGGAAGTACTATCTTCCATAGGGATAGTAGTACGTTGGCAAGAGTAGAAATAGCCCCATCAACTTTGGGGATTTTTTCCCAAAACTCCAAACTAACTTCTGACAAAGGATACAACTTTTTAAACATAGAAGAAGGAATAAAAGAAGTACCAGGCCTATTCCATTCCTTTGAAATCATATCAGAAATAGCATCAGGAACTGGAAAAACCTCTGGAGTAACCACAGGAGGTTTATAAACAGAATTTAAACATTTACTAGTTTTAGAATCAAGAGGACTAGTTTCCTCAATATCCAAAGTAATCAACACATCTTAACAAGGAACGAATATACTCCATCTTAAAGAGATAAGTAGATTTGTCAGTGTCAATATCTGAGATAGGATCTTCTGAATCAGATAGATCCTCATCAGAGGAGGATAATTCAGTATGTTGTTGGTCATTTGAAATTTCATCAACTTTATGAGAAGTTTTAAAAGACCTTTTACGTTTATTAGAAGGCGGAATAGCAGACAAAGCCTTCCGAATCGCATCAGCAATAAAATCTTTTATATTCACAATGATATCATGTACATTAGATGTTGAAGGAACAACAGGCATTGTACTAGTACTGATGGATACATTCTCTGCTTGTAAAAGCTTATCATGACAACATACTACAGCTGGATATATAATCTCCGCTAACTTACAACAGATACACTTATCTTATGTAGAACTGTTATCAGGAAGCAGGGATCCAACAGTGGTTTCTGAGACAGGATCAGATTGAGACATCTTGCAAATGTAAGAGAAAAAAACAACATATAAAGCAAAATTATCAATTTCCTTATATGGCAGTTTCAGGAATAGGAAAAAAAACAGCATAGCCCTCTGAGCATAGAAAAAGCAAGAGGCTTATAGGAAGTGGGGTTTAAATAATTAATTTATTTGGTGCCAAGTATGACGCGCAACGCAAAATGAAATTTTTTTGGTGCTAACAACATCTGGAAATGATGCAGCTCGCGTCATGGCAGACACAACCTTGAGCAAGGAAAACTGGCGTCAACTAAGATACCGGAAATTACGAATTTGCGTCATCGAACGTACCTTCGCGCCAAAAAATTCTCGTGCCAAGAATGACTCAATAAATATCAGCATTTTGCGACCTTGCGAGCCTAATTTTGCCCGCAAAAATTAATGAAAAAAACTGTCAATTTGAAAAAGACTATACCCCAGGTAAGAAAAAATAACTTCCTAAATATGTTTTCCTAATTTTGATACTGATAGTCTGCAAAAGGAAATACACATAAACCTGACTCATGGCAAATATAAGTACAATACATATATTTAGAACTTTATAATAATACATAAAGTGCCAAACCATAGCTGAGAGTGTCTTAAGTAATGAAAACATACTTACCGAAAGACACCCATCCACATATAGCAGATAGCTAAACCAATACTGAAACAGTAACAGTAGAGGTAATGGGATATGAGAGTATATCGTCGATCTGAAAAGGGAGGTAGGAGATGAATCTCTACGACCAATAACAGAGACCCTATAAAAAGATTTCCCACGAGGAAAACTATAGAATCAATAGGTGATACTCCCTTCACATCCCTCTGACATTCACTGTACTCAGAGGAATCGGGCTTCAAAATGCTGCAAAGCGCATATCACAGAAGAAAATCAAGTACAAGGATAGGGAGGCAAAGTTTGTAAAACTGAATTGTGGGTGTGGTGGGGGGTGTATTTATAGGCATTTTGAGGTTTGGGAAACTTTGCCCCTCCTGGTAGGATTGTATATCCCATACATCACTAGCTCATGGACACTTGCCAATTACATGAAATAAATAAATAATAATAATAATAATTATATACAAACACACACACAGGGTGGAAACATACAGTATTTCTATAGTTAACTAGTCAGTGGTTAAAAGTTACTTAAAGTGATGATAAACCTCTACTAATCAAATGCCATATATTTAATCTTTGCAATTAAAAAAGTATATATGTACCTTTTTTATTTTAATCCATCTGTGAAAGGGTTAAATTAGTGCATACAGGGAGTGCAGAATTATTAGGCAAATGAGTATTTTGACCACATCATCCTCTTTATGCATGTTGTCTTACTCCAAGCTGTATAGGCTCGAAAACCTACTACCAATTAAGCATATTAGGTGATGTGCATCTCTGTAATGAGAAGGGGTGTGGTCTAATGACATCAACACCCTATATCAGGTGTGCATAATTATTAGGCAACTTCCTTTCCTTTGGCAAAATGTGTCAAAAGAAGGACTTGACAGGCTCAGAAAAGTAAAAAATAGTGAGATATCTTGCAGAGGGATTCAGCACTCTTAAAATTGCAAAGCTTCTGAAGCGTGATCATCGAACAATCAAGCGTTTCATTCAAAATAGTCAACAGGGTCGCAAGAAGCGTGTGGAAAAACCAAGGCGCAAAATAACTGCCCATGAACTGAGAAAAGTCAAGCGTGCAGCTGCCAAGATGCCACTTGCCATCAGTTTGGCCATATTTCAGAGCTGCAACATCACTGGAGTGCCCAAAAGCACAAGGTGTGCAATACTCAGAGACATGGCCAAGGTAAGAAAGGCTGAAAGACGACCACCACTGAACAAGACACACAAGCTGAAACGTCAAGACTGGGCCAAGAAATATCTCAAGACTGATTTTTCTAAGGTTTTATGGACTGATGAAATGAGAGTGAGTCTTGATGGGCCAGATGGATGGGCCCGTGGCTGGATTGGTAAAGGGCAGAGAGCTCCAGTCCGACTCAGACGCCAGCAAGGTGGAGGTGGAGTACTGGTTTGGGCTGGTATCATCAAAGATGAGCTTGTGGGGCCTTTTCGGGTTGAGGATGGAGTCAAGCTCAACTCCCAGTCCTACTGCCAGTTTCTGGAAGACACCTTCTTCAAGCAGTGGTACAGGAAGAAGTCTGCATCCTTCAAGAAAAACACGATTTTCATGCAGGACAATGCTCCATCACACGCGTCCAAGTATTCCACAGCGTGGCTGGCAAGAAAGGGTATAAAAGAAGAAAATCTAATGACATGGCCTCCTTGTTCACCTGATCTGAACCCCATTGAGAACCTGTGGTCCATCATCAAATGTGAGATTTACAAGGAGGGAAAACAGTACACCTCTCTGAACAGTGTCTGGGAGGCTGTGGTTGCTGCTGCATGCAATGTTGATGGTGAACAGATCAAAACACTGACAGAATCCATGGATGGCAGGCTTTTGAGTGTCCTTGCAAAGAAAGGTGGCTATATTGGTCACTGATTGGTTTTTGTTTTGTTTTTGAATGTCAGAAATGTATATTTGTGAATGTTGAGATGTTATATTGGTTTCACTGGTAAAAATAAATAATTGAAATGGGTATATATTTGTTTTTTGTTAAGTTGCCTAATAATTATGCACAGTAATAGTCACCTGCACACACAGATATCCCCCTAAAATAGCTATAACTAAAAACAAACTAAAAACTACTTCCAAAACTATTCAGCTTTGATATTAATGAGTTTTTTGGGTTCATTGAGAACATGGTTGTTGTTCAATAATAAAATTAATCCTCAAAAATACAACTTGCCTAATAATTCTGCACTCCCTGTATAGTAATTTTGAAGTCAGGCCCCTTTAAAGCCCTTAGGAAGTCTATGTAGAGAGTGGGTGGGACTGCTCTATACTTCACAGCCCAGCCAAAAGAGGAAATGAAGGGGGCTGAGGAACAGACAATACCAATTAGGATTATAAATCTTTTATTTTACACTTTTTTAAAAAAATAATTATGTAGTTTTACTTGTAAACTGATATATTTGTCATTGCATAATACTTTTAGTTTGAAATTTACCATCATTTTAAGTCCACTAAATGTTAAGATAGGATTTTTTACTTATCTTGGACTAGCTCTGCATATTTATCTGTCTAACTATCTATCCATCTATCTATCTATCCATCCACAAACACACACACAATGGATACCTGTGAAATGGTTCCAGCCCCGTAAGTAAATGTTTAGCTAAATAATGATATTCAAATAATTATGTATATTAAAATATAATATTCAAATAAAAAGATAATGTTTATAGTTTATGTCTGTGATTATATATTAAATAGTATAGGAAATTATAAAAACATTTTCTAAAAAAAATAAATAAAAAAAATAATCTGTATTCAATAATTTGACTGTTACCAATGGTTTATTTAGTGTGTATCACTACATTTATTTTCCACACATTTGATTACGGCTCATAAACAATCCTTGTTTTTAGAAAACATGCATTAAAAAACCTGATCTTTAAGATTATTACATTATCTGTATTGCTTTCAAAATATGTCATTGAACCATGTGGAGACAAGTCAACGTTCAGCATTTTTATTCATTATATTATGACTTGAAGGCACATTTCTTGTTTGCTTTCTATAATTTGTATGTTTCCTTAAGGTGGGGTAAATGGTACCAACATTCTTCGGTCAGTTTATGAATTCATAAAAAAGCTTAACATCAGCTCCACCTCTAGTGTCAATATTTATACCTGGTACCCTCATACAGTTGACTATCTTAAGAGTTTTACCTTTTTTAGCAATGAAAAAAAAGTGTTTCCTTTTGCTAGGCCTCAAGCCAAGCTTGTTTTTCTAGTCTCTACAAGCCATGAAAATAGAAGACACTAATTGATGTATGTTACGTAGCAAAGTTCAATTATATCCAATACAGTTTTACAATGCAAAAGAATTATTTTAGTGTGGAGCTATTTCAGACTTACAATTTAATGAGGGTGAAGTCTTTCAAGTGCCACATGCAATTTAATTTGCAGTCTCAGCGACTTAGAAATTCTAATTATTCTACCTAATTTGATATTTTTATTTTTTTTAAATAAATTTCCAGAATAAACATTCCTTTTTCAAACAGAATGTCTACAACAATGTGAAGCAACTTACATACTTAGACATTTTAGTACAATATTTCTAACATTAATATAGAAGAATGTTGAGTCTTTTTGCCTGAAAAAAGTGAATTACAACCCTTAAAGCAGAGCTTTCCAAACTTTTCATCTTGGTAACACACTTTTTATACCTACATCATATCGTGACACAGTAATTCAGTTGTACCAGCAAAAAGGAGATTAAACTAACTTGTTTTAAGAAATACGGACACATACATAAATTATATAATAACTAAATGTATTTACAAGTAACAGTATGTATGTGCAAGAATTAAAAAATGATACAATGTGTAAGTATGGAAGTGCTAAATAGCTCAAGGATACAATGGATTAGAATAAATGATTTTAAATATGAATAAATGTATTCTTTAAAAGGATACAATATGTAAATATGGGAGCGCTAAATAGCTCAAGAATGTAATGGATGAGAATGAATTAAAATATAAATGTATTTATTAAATGAACATTTATATTTTAATTCATTTATTCTGATCCATTACATTCTTGAGCTATTTAGCGCTCCCATATTTACATATTGGGGTCTAGTTATCAAGCGGTCAACCGCAAATACGCTGGAATTCCGCAGCGTATTTGTGGCGAGGCTGATTCGCCTTGGTTATCAACCCCTACTGCCCGGCAAAAGTAGAATCTAGTGACGTAAGCTTTGATCCGCCGGACTCAGTCCGACACAGATCGATGGTTACGTCACTACAGATGTTCCGAACGCAAGTTCGGCACAATCTGACTACTTTTGGTAGTTATCAAACTACTACCAGGTATGCTCGCCACTATTCCGGGCCAGCGTACCTGGATTTCAATCAGCCGCCCTGGAGGCTGCGGATCCCATAGGAATCAATGGGAGTCTGACCATAGCGAAAGCTCATGTTCGCTGCTGCCCGATATCCCATTGATTCCTATGGGAGATGTCTGCACCTAACATCCTAACATGTACCCCGAGTCTAAACACCCCCTGCCGCAACTATAATAAACATGTTAACTCCTAAACCACCACTCCCTGACCCCGCCACCACCTACATTATACATATTAACCCCTAATCTGCCGCCCCCTATACCGCCGCCACCTACATAAACTTATTAACCCCTATCCTGCGGATCCCGGATCCCGCCGCAACTAAATAAATTGTTTAACCCCTAAACCACCACCTATATTAAGGTTATTAACCCCTATCCTGCCGCCACCTATATTAAAATTATTAACCCCTATCCCGCCACCACCTATATTTAACATATTAACCATTAAACCTAAGACTAACACTAACCCCCCCCAACTTAAATAATATTTTAATAAATCTAAATAATATTACTCGTATTAACTAAATTATTCCTATTTAAAACTAAATACTTACCTGTAAAATAAACCCTAAGATATAACTAATAATTACATTGTAGCTATTTTAGGATTTATTTTTATTTTACAGGCAACTTTGTATTTATTTTAACTAGGTACAATAGTTATTAAATAGTTATTAACTGTTTAATATCTACCTAGTTAAAATACTTACAAAATTACCTGTAAAATCAATCCTAACCTAAGTTACAATTAAACCTAACACTACACTATCATTAAATAAATTAAATTAATTACCTACAATTACCTAAAATTAAATTAAATTAAATAAACTAAACTATAGTACAAAAAATAAAAAACACTAAATTACAGAAAATAAAAAAGAATTACAATAAATTTAAACTAATTACACCTAATCTAAGCCCCCTAATAAAATAATAAAGCCCCCCAAAATAAAAAAAAATGCCCTACCCTATTCTAAATTACCAAGTAACCAGCTCTTTTACCATAAAAGGGCTTTTTGCGGGGCATTGCCCCAAAGTAATCAGCTCTTTTACCTGTAAAAAAAAAATACAACCCCCCCAACATTAAAACCCACCACCCAAATACCCCTACTCTAACCCACCCAACCCCCCCTTAAAAAACACTAACCCCATGAAGATCTCATTACCTTGAGTCGTCTTCACCCAGCCGAGCCGAATTCTTCATCCAATCCGGGTGATGTGGTCCTCCATCCGGGTGAAGTCTTGATCCAAGTGGCAAAGAAGAGGTCCTCCATCCGGGCGCTGTCTTCCTCCAAGCGGCATCTTCTATCTTCTTTCTTCTGGCTCCATCTTCAGACCGCCGACGCGGAACATCCACCTTCCCCGACGGACTAACGATGAATGATGGTTCCTTTAAGGGACGTCATCCAAGATGGTGTCCCTCGAATTCCAATTGGCTGATAGGATTCTATCAGCCAATCGGAATTAAGGTAGGAAAAATCTGATTGGCTGATTCAATCAGCCAATCAGATTGAAGTTCAATCCGATTGGCTGATCCAATCAGCCAATCGTATTGATCTTGCATTCTATTGGCTGATTGGAACAGCCAATAGAATGCAAGCTCAATACGATTGGCTGATTGGATCAGCCAATCGGATTGAACTAGCCAGATTTTTCCTACCTTAATTCCGAATGGCTGATAGAATCCTATCAGCCAATCGGATTTCGAGGGAAGCCATCTTGGATGACGTCACTTAAAGGAACCATCATTCGTCCGTCGGGGAAGGTGGATGTTCTGCGTCGGCGGTCTGAAGATGGAGCCGGAAGAAAGAAGATAGAAGATGCCGCTTGGAGGAAGACATCACCCAGATGGAGGACCTCTTCTTTGCCGCTTGTATCAAGACTTCGCCCGGATGGAGAACCTCTTCTTTGCCGCTTGGATCAAGACTTCGCCCGGATGGAGGACCACATCACCCGGATTGGATGAAGAATTCGGCTTAGCTGGGTGAAGACGACTCAAGTTAGGGAGATCTTCAGGGGGTTAGTGTTAGGTTTTTTAAGGGGGGTTTGGGTGGGTTAGAGTAGGGGTATGTGGGTGGTGGGTTTTAATGTGGGGGGGTTGTATTTTTTTTTACAAGTAAAAGAGCTGATTACTTTGGCAATTTAGAATAGGGTAGGGCATTTTTTTATTTTGGGGGGCTTTATTATTTTATTAGGGAGCTTAGATTAGGTGTAATTAGTTTAAATTTATTGTAATTCTTTTTTATCTTCTGTAATTTAGTGTTTTTTATTTTTTGTACTATAGTTTAGTTTATTTAATTTAATTTTAGGTAATTGTAGGTAATTAATTTAATTTATTTAATGATAGTGTAGTGTTAGGTTTAATTGTAACTTAGGTTAGGATTTATTTTACAGGTAATTTTGTAATTATTTTAACTAGGTAGCTATTAAATAGTTAATAACTATTTAATAGCTATTGTACCCAGTTAAAATAAATACAAAGTTGCCTGTAAAATAAATATAAATTTAAAATAGATAATAATAATATTATAATATTATTTATATTGTAGCTATATTAGGGTTTATTTTATAGGTAAGTATTTAGTTTTAAATAGGATTAATTTATTTAATTATAGGAATATTATTTTGTTTTTTTTATTTAAATTATATTTATGTTAGGGGGGTGTTAGGGTTAGGGTTAGACTTAGGTTCATCTACAAAACATTTATACAAAGAAAAATCTAGTGTACAATGTCATTTTAACTATCCCAGATTCTTTCCCTAACAAGGGACTTTGCATTGGGCATGTGCATGAACAGTCACTTTTAAAAAATCATAAAAAACCATCAGGTATACATCAATAAACCTTTTTATTTATTTTATTTTATATATATATATATATATATATATATATATATATATATATATATATATATATATATATATATATATATATATATATATATATATATATATATATATACATATATATATATACACACACACACACACACATTATATATATATATATATATATATATATATATATATATATACACACACACACACCACACACATTATATATATATATATATATATATATATATATATATATATATATATACATACACACACACACACACAAAGTATATACTGTATGTATGTAGAATGTTAACGATAAGCATAATGTATTTACAAAATTAAGTGTTCTGCTGCATAAACAGTCACATTATCTAGGGGGAAAAAAGTAAAATTATTATAGTTGAAAAATGATAGTTGTTTTAGTGACTGCTGTTTTAATAGTGTTGAGAACTGTTGACAGTTTTGGGAAACCAAAGACCAAGACAAGTGAAAAATGTAAAAACAAAACACTTATAGTATCCATTGGCAAGAAGACAATAATATGTTAACTAGATGGATGTTGGTTTACATCAAAGGAATAGAAAGATGAATCTAAAGCACAATTGCAGCTAATGTTCAGTCGTGCAAAAGCAAATATTTGTCCCATGATTAGAATATCATGAAATGGGGGCTTAACATTCAGCATTTAAGTAAACAAAAGATGGCATTCCTTGAAAAATCCGCAAGCTGCAACTACTGCCTTGTGGTTTGTTGGTATATCAGTCTTCTCTGTGTTAGAACCAAAGCAAAACCATAGGAAAAGCATAAGACTTGTCTATCAATAAAGGTGATAAAAACTAAATTCACATTCATTTCTCCAGTGGTCGACAAATCTGTTTAAAAGTTAGAAGCCAGGGAAAATGTTTAGGAGCCAGACTGTGGTATTTGGATATAGATATATGAAGAATAACCAAAACAGTTGGGAGCCAGCAGTAAAATTCTATAAACCAGTGGCTCCTGGGTTTGTCGAGCCTGGTCTTAGACCATATTCAATGCAATGGGACCGATTGTAGCATATCATGTCCGACACACATCGATGAATGCCGACAGCATACGCTGTTGGCATTTATCATTGCACAAGCAGTTCTTGTGAACTGCTTGTGCAATGTCGCCCCCTGCAGATTCTCAACCGGTGGGCCACTAGCAGGGGTGTCAATCAACCCGATCGTATTGTGCGGATTGCAGCCTCAGACGCAGCGGACCAGTTATGGAGCAGTGGTCTTAAGACTGCTGCTTCATAACTGCTGTTTCCAGTGAGTCTGAAGTCTCGAGCGGAAACAGGGGCATCAGAGGCCATTCGGCACTTGATAAATCAGCCCCAATGTATTTGATTACATGATATACATTTGCTAAATAAATTATGTTATTAACCCTTTATTGAGAATAAAGACTCCTTATTTTAAAGCCCCTAAACCACTCTTAAACCCTTAACGACCGATGTACCCTGTACATTGCTCGTCATTTAATAATGCAGTGTGGACAACAGCGGCTGAACTATGCTAGTTCTGCATGCCTCACTTCCAGAGGGATGCAGATATAGTTAGGACTTGCTGACATCGACAAAACCAGTGCTATTCTAGAGTAACATTAGGGAATATGGGAAAGAACATTGACGTAGAGGATATGTCAGCGATCATTAAGGTTTAAAAAATAAAGCTCCTATATAAGTTTTAATAGCCAGGTAATCACTGTGGTATAGTGATCACCTGGCGTGAATAAATGTCCAATTATTTGCAGAGACTCATATAAGCCCCTATGTTCAGACCAAAGTTATATACCGATTTATATGAGGATAACCCCATTCTTTTTACTATACAGTTTATAAAACTTTTAATTAAAAAAACTACATTTTTTTTATACTTAAGGGCTGAATTATCAAGCTCCAAATGTAGCTTGATGCCCCTGTTTCCGCGTGAGCCTTCAGGCTTGCCGGAAACAATAGTTATGAAGCAGCGGTCTAAAGACCGCTGCTCTATAACTTGTCCGTTGCCTGAGGCTGCGGTCTTCAATCCGCCCAATCCTATACAATCGGGCTGATTGACACCCCCTGCTAGTGGCTGATTGGCTGCAAATTTCAGGGGGCGGCATTGCACAAGCAGTTCATCTGAATCTTCAGGGATCTGATTCAGCCTGCATAAACCGAGGCCTACATGCGAGCTTCGAACACATACACCCCCCCACAAGCTGCCCGGGTTTGCTGAAAAACTGTGAACATGCTGTGAATCACGCAATCTGCACATGGAGGTACCACTACTCATTGATACAAGCACTACATATGAAGCTAGACTTACAGGTATGTAGTAGCTTCCAAGACCTCATGCATACCATCAGAATCACTAGTGAGGAAGGATAAAGATATACTTCGAAGATGATGGAGAAAGATGACGGTTCTACACAGTGCACAGAATCTCAAGTTGCTGCAACTGGTTACTGCTCCATAGTGGACAGCACCAGGATTGGCTTCTCACATGCTTGTGAGACAGAAGAGAGACACAATCCTACACCACTTGAGAACAAGCTTGCTTTTGTTAATCCTGCCTCCGTCACACAGTTGGGGAGATCTCAAGCAGAAACGCTACTAGAGGGAACTCAGGAGGGTGTGGCCGGCCTCTCGATAAGCCACAGCAATAGCTTTAAAGCTTGGATCACCAGTGATCAGACCCCGGCTGCGAGCAGCTGGGCAAGAGAGGTATGAACTCGTTGATAGAAGCTAAACAGCACATGCTTTGAGACACAGGACAGTCCAGGTTCACCACCTTATAGCAATCTAAGCAGACTGAACTTAACTGTCCGGTGGCGAATAATACGCCAACTGAACCAGACTTTATTGCTGTTCCGTAATTCACAGTATCTAGACCACTTCATTGCCTCCAGAGTGGACTGAGCAGTGACTGCCATAAAGCCTTTACAGACTATATGATCTCATGTAGGCTGTTAAATATGCTACTACCTCCAGTTGAGGGAACTTTTCTTACTCGTTAAATCAGGTTGCATAATCTAACTATAGTATATAGAAAATATAGTAGTGTGCTATTGCTACAGATATCAAGCACCTCACAATAAACAATTCCTTCTAATTGTTAAAATAAAATTAGTAAATTAAAAAAGTGTTAGTGAGGGCGCTAGCCAGCTGAAGATATTAATTATATAATAGTGTAAATACTTAAAATATTTATTTATCTATCTAGAGTTTACTCTAAAAAGTAGGGACGTCTCCCTTTAAAGAGAATATATATATATATATATATATATACATACATACATACATATATATACACACACAGTGTATCATATGCCAAAGGTTAATATGAAACAGTAAAAAGTCCAAATGTATCTGACTATTTAGTTACTCATTAGTATCTAATACACTTTCCAGTTAAACGTTCAAATGTGCCAGATACTTTTGTTTAAAGCCTATTGGCCTCGGATATAGACATAGCCATTGTAATATACCATCATCGGATCATTCAGTTTACTCAAATACCCAATATTAGGAGATCAGCTGATGTTTTATACAGTTCTGTTATACACAAGATAAACAAGATGGTAAGTTACCTCCAAATTTTCGGATCCCTTTTTCACAGTCTATGTGGAGTTACTCATACCTGTTCCCCCTCAGCCGTTCTGTAGTTACAGGGGGTTGTGAGCGACTCTGTGACTCCTACAGCGTTTGCTGATCTTGATAAAGCCCTGGAAAGAGCGAAACGCATTGAAAGCAGTGACATTTGTTGTGTATTACCACAATATTTCTTATATATTCTGGAACTGTTTTAACCCGGGTTAATAACTTTTATACATCAAAAGCAAGCACCTTAGAAATTCCTGCATGCGTGGCACTAAGTGCAAGAACCAAGTCAACAATAAGAATACAAGTTGGTATTCTTAGCACCATCAGCCTATTCTCAGCGCTATCAACCTATAACGGCTGTCAGAACTAGAGGGCAAACTACTTGTGAGTGTCACCCATGACGTCAGATGCCATTGGTCACGTGGTGTGAACTCGCGGTTGCAGCAAACGCTGTAGGAGTCACGGAGCCTGCTCACAACCCCCTGTAACTACAGAACAGCTGAGGGGAACAGGTGCGAGTAAATCCACATAGACTGTGAAAAAGGGATCCGAAATTTTGAAGGTAACTTACCATCATGTGCAAAAAAGAATGAGAAGCAGTCTGCTAGGAACGGACAGCATCATCAATAGCTTGTTCTATGGCGACATGGTCAGTCCAGCCCCGAAATACCAGGCAATTCTCCTCTGAACAAGGAACATGACAACCCCAGACAATCGTTTCGGCCTCCTTTGGGCCTCGTCAGTGAGGTGTAGCCATATCCCTCTAAGCACATTGGGCAAGGAGTCCACGTCTGGTTTCCCCCATCACCCTTAGGGAGACTATCCCCAGGGTCATATTTACATATGCAAAACAGAATGAGAAGCAGGCCGAAACGATCGTCTGGGGTTGTCATGTTCCTTGTTCAGAGGAGAATTGCCTGGTATTTCGGGGCTGGACTGCCATGTCGGCGGGATCAGACTGATATACTACAGGAAAGTTTTTCTCTGTGGAAAGCACAATTGGGCAGAAAGAAGCTACTACCAGGTGGCAACCGGGCCATAGAACAAGCTATTGATGCTGCTGTTCGTTCCTGGCAGACTGCTTCTCATTCTGTTTTGCATATGTAAATATGACCCTGGGGATAGTCTCCCTAAGGGTGATGGGGGAAACCAGACGTGGACTCCTTGCCCAATGTGCTTAGAGGGATATGGCTGCACCTCACTGACGAGGCCCCAAGGAGGCCGAAACGATCGTCTGGGGTTGTCATGTTCCTTGTTCATAGGAGAATTGCCTGGTATTTCGGGGCTGGACTTCCCATGTCGGCGGGATCAGACTGATATACTACAGGAAAGTTTTTCTCTGTGGAAAGCACAATTGGGCAGAAAGAAGCTACTACCAGGTGGCAACCGGGCCATAGAACAAGCTATTGATGCTGCTGTTCGTTCCTGGCAGACTGCTTCTCATTCTGTTTTGCATATGTAAATATGACCCTGGGGATAGTCTCCCTAAGGGTGATGGGGGAAACCAGACGTGGACTCCTTGCCCAATGTGCTTAGAGGGATATGGCTGCACCTCACTGACGAGGCCCAAAGGAGGCCGAAACGATTGTCTGGGGTTGTCATGTTCCTTGTTCAGAGGAGAATTGCCTGGTATTTCGGGGCTGGACTGCCCATGTCGGCGGGATCAGACTGATATACTACAGGAAAGTTTTTCTCTGTGGAAAGCACAATTGGGCAGAAAGAAGCTACTACCAGGTGGCAACCGGGCCATAGAACAAGCTATTGATGCTGCTGTTCGTTCCTGGCAGACTGCTTCTCATTCTGTTTTGCATATGTAAATATGACCCTGGGGATAGTCTCCCTAAGGGTGATGGGGGAAACCAGACGTGGACTCCTTGCCCAATGTGCTTAGAGGGATATGGCTGCACCTCACTGACGAGGCCCAAAGGAGGCTGAAACGATCGTCTGGGGTTGTCATGTTCCTTGTTCAGAGGAGAATTGCCTGGTATTTCGGGGCTGGACTGCCCATGTTGGCGGGATCAGACTGATATACTACAGGAAAGTTTTTCTCTGTGGAAAGCACAATTGGGCAGAAAGAAGCTACTACCAGGTGGCAACCGGGCCATAGAACAAGCTATTGATGCTGCTGTTCGTTCCTGGCAGACTGCTTCTCATTCTGTTTTGCATATGTAAATATGACCCTGGGGATAGTCTCCCTAAGGGTGATGGGGGAAACCAGACGTGGACTCCTTGCCCAATGTGCTTAGAGGGATATGGCTGCACCTCACTGACGAGGCCCAAAGGAGGCCGAAACGATCGTCTGGGGTTGTCATGTTCCTTGTTCAGAGGAGAATTGCCTGGTATTTCGGGGCTGGACTGCCCATGTCGGCGGGATCAGACTGATATACTACAAGTTTTTCTCTGTGGAAAGCACAATTGGGCAGAAAGAAGCTACTACCAGGTGGCAACCGGGCCATAGAACAAGCTATTGATGCTGCTGTTCGTTCCTGGCAGACTGCTTCTCATTCTGTTTTGCAAACTTACCATCATGTGTAACGGAACTGTGTAAAACATCAGCTGATCTCCTAATATTGGGTATTTGAGTAAACTGCAAGATCTGATGGTGGTATATTACAAAGGCTATGTCTATATCCAAGGTCAATAAGCTTTAAACAAAAGTATTTGGCACATTTTAACTTTTAACTGGAAAGTGTATTAGTTACTAACTAGTAACTGAATAATCAGATACATTTGGACTTTTTACTGTTTCACATTAACCTTTGCCATATGATACACTGTATATATACTGTATATCTTTTAAGGGAGACGTCCTTACTTTTTAGAGTAAACTCTAGATAGATAAATAAATGTTTTAAGTATTTACACTATTGTATAATTAATATCTTCAGCTGGCTAGCGCCCTCACTAACACTTTTTTAGTTTGCATAATCTAACTAGTTGTGTCTTTCTACGGTCCTTTATATTTTATGTTTGAAATGTAAGATATGCTGCAGCATGTATCTTTATATATATATATATATAGATGGTCTTACTGATATGCTTTTAGGTACACACATTTGCACCTTTCATATACCCTTATATATTTGATGAAGCTGTGTTTTATAATCTCTTAATAGGTGGTAACAACACACTATATATATCAATGCCCTTGCTTCAGTACATCACTAGATACCTAAATATCCCCATAAATACACCTGACTTGTATGGTGGTAATTTTTTTTTTTTATACCAATGGCATATATCAAAATTCTCTATGAACAGCTTGTAGGGATATCGGTTCACATAGTCAACATTCATTTATATCCCTATAGCTAAACCAAGTGCTTATCAGTTATCTTCATCTGTTTTACTACAGATTACCGGTTAACCCTACCATAAACATGTAGCTACGATATTGTAACAGAAATCCTCCTAATTTCCTGCTGTCCAGTATAGGCCATAACATGCCCATATCGGTCTGTCAATGTCCTGATATCTAGCAAAATAGAGGGTATTACAAGAATAGTTAAATTTATGCAATCACACTTTAAGTTTTCCCAACTTAACCATAGCTTGTTTAATTATGCCATCTTAAATATGTTCAACACCCCCTGATCTCCCCATAAGTGGCAGTCCTTCATACTAGATAACTTAATTTATCAATGGGGATAGCTATACCACTCTTTACTTGAGGGATCTCTTCATTACTCGTTAGCTCGGGTTACCTTGTGTATTTTTACTGTGGTGTATATTTATGTTTGACATGCAAAAAGAAGCAGAATGCTGCTATGATAAAACGTTCATTTTATTGGATATTATAAAACTTGATGCAAACATGCAGTAACAAGTGCTTAAAACAGCTGTTCATGTCATAAACAGGCCAGTCTGACGCGTTACTAATGGAAAAGACTTTAACGAAAGCGTATCAGGTTTGGTGGGATAGGAGATCTCTTGAGAAATATGTTGATATTAGGATGATACCAATAGGTCTCAGAATTAGAAAGTATCCATCATTTCAAGTAACGGAAGAATGGTTCATTAATGAATGGAATGATATTCTTACAGAATGTTCCATCAGACTGATGAATCTTATCATTAAATATAAGAATTACAAGTTAGAAGAAACTAGGAGTCAGATAAAGGACATACAGAGGGATTTAAATAAATTCATTGATCATGAGAAATATGAACAACTTGACTCAATACTCAGACAGACAATAGACAATTTCAAGAAAGATATAGACAGACAGAAATACCGCAAGTTTGTCAGAGACACAGAGGACTATACTAATAACCGAGTGTATCAATGGAATTCACAAAACCCAAGGAGGATGAGACTATTCAGGAGATATAACAACAAGAAAGGGAATACACCTGGAGCAAAAGGGCAGTTACCAGAAGTAGGCAAGAAACAAGTGACTTTTGTGGATACCGACTCAAGTGAAGAAAATGAGATTAGAGACTTTGTTGACTATGCAACCAGTGGGGGCTCATCTGAGGAAGAAAGCCCCTCTGGTACATTTAATGAGAGTTTGCCATCCATTACTGTGAGTGCCAGTGACAGCTCCCTTTACCCTAACCCGGTTGGGACTGTGGGAATCCTTAAGAACAGGGGTAGAGGAGGGAATAGATTGAACAGGTACTCCAATGCCCTAGACTCACAACCCACACCAACCTCAATACCCGTGGAGGCTCAGGTTTTTTGCGAGGCAGAGGACAGGGGACAAGGGGGAGGGACAGCAGGAGCAGGAAGGGGAAGAGGAAGAGGCAAAGATCCTCAAGTCAGACGCGAACAATACATACTGAGGAGAGGGAAAAGAAACAAATACAACATATGAGGGTAATTAATCTTGCAAGTATTGAGTTGACCACAGAAGAAACAAAGGTCTTAGAACTGGGACTTAATTTTGTTCCATCAGCGGACTTCAGGGTATTTGACACTCTCATGGATGTGAATAAATTTGTTCGTTCACTAACGTTAAAGAAATTCTATTTTTCTGAAGAGAGCCCAGGGAGTGAAAATGCCCTGAAGTCCAATGAAAGACACATCATGAATGACTGTTTTTTATATAAAGACGCAATTGATTTACTGACATTAAGCCAATTGGAGAAAGAAAGTAGGGACACCACTACAGAGAAAGGTAGCCACACTGGTTTTAAAACTAGATCCAAATTTTATCCCATCCATTTCAGAGGTGAGGCATTGGAGAGCTTCCACAAAAGGGTGGAGGAGGATCTTATTAAATTAAAATCAGAAAGTGGCAAGCAAAGACATAATCTCACACATGCAGAACAGATAGGACTGCAGAGATTGAAAGACAGACAGGGCATAGTCATTAAAAATGCCGACAAGGGCGGCACCATAGTTGTCATGTCAGAAATGAATTACATACAAGAAGCAAAAAGACAGCTGGGGGATATGGAGGTTTATTTGAGCTTGCCCTGTGATCCAACGATAAGATTTCAATCAGAACTTAGAGATCTTTTAGATGACGGATTGGAGGAAGGTGTAATGGACTTGTGCACCTTTGAGTACTTATATGTCAAAGAACCAGTGATACCCATTTTTCATCACTTACCAAAGGTGCACAAGTCCATTGAGAATGTTAAGGGGAGACAGATCGTATCTGGGATCGGCTCCCTTTTCGAAAATGTATCCAATTGGATTGAATCTTTGCTTCAACCCTTAGTATGGAAGTTACCAACTTTCTTACGGGACACCCAACATTTGTTAAAGTGTATGGGAGAAATCAGTTGGCAGCAAGAGTATTGCTGGCTGACAGTAGATGTGGTAGGATTATATTCCGCCATCCCACACAATAAGGGTTTAAATGCTGTAAAATATATGCTTGATTTGCTGAGTGATTATACATCAGAGCTAAAGAATTACATTCTACGTGTCATCGAATTCTTGCTGAACCACAACTACTTTACCTTTGGGGACCATTTCTATCTGCAGAGACGTGGGACGGCGATGGGAGCCAAGTTCGCACCAGCCTATGCCAATTTGTTCATGGGCTGGTGGGAACTATCCCACGTCTTTGCAGATACGAACCCCTTCGGTGAGTGGTTAGTGGGTTATAAACGTTATATAGACGACCTTTTGTTCGTCTGGGCAGGGAGTAGAGAAACCAGTGAACAGTTTGTCAAATACCTTAACAGCAATGATGTAGGTCTGTCATTTACGTTTTGTTTTGATATAGAGAAGGTGGACTTTTTGGATGTCACCTTAATAGGTGACACCATGGCTGGGAACGTAAAGACAGTGCTCTACACCAAGCCCATTTCAGCGAATTCTTTGATCCACGCTAGAAGTTGCCATCCACGCCATATGCATTATGGCGTGGCGAAAGGACAGCTCATTAGAGCTAAGCGCAACTGCTCAGATACTTCAGATTATGAAAAAGAGAGTAACATACTGATTCAGAAATTGAGAGAAAGGGGTTATCCGGAGGGCCCAATTGTGAGGGCCTTAAGGGATGTTGAAAGCATACCCAGAGAAACATTACTGCAGCCTAAATCACTTAGAAAGGAAGATAGAAGTGAGATCACATTTGTAACCACTTATGCTAGCCAGTATAACAAGGTCTGTAATATCATTAAAAAGAATCTGCAGATTCTACAAGGAGATGATATCTTGAAAAATATCATTGAGAAAGGTTGCAGATTTGTATCGAGAAGAAATGTTACAATTGGTAATATGATCTCTCCAAGTATGCTAAAGAAACCCAAGAAAGACAGCAGTTGGTTAACCTGTAAGGGTCACTACAAGTGTGGCACTAGAAGCTGCACAGCTTGCAGCTACACATCTATTACGAAGGTATTTTAGTCAGCTTCTACACAAAAGGTCTACAATTGTAAGATGTGCACAAACTGCAGAACAGAATTTGTCATCTATATGGTACAATGTACCCATTGTAATCTACAGTATGTAGGGTGTACCTCGAGAGAGGCCCGAGCTAGAATCCGGGAGCACCTCAATGACATAGAGAAAGACAAAACCACTACTGGGGTTGCCAAACACTTTCTCTTTGATCATCAGGGTAATGTCAGCACCTTCAGGTGGATGATTATTGACGTAATCAAGAAAAAACCGAGAGGGGGTGATAGGGTTCAAGAGCTCTTCCGCAGGGAGGCTTATTGGATCTTTACACTCAATACACGAAGACCAGCCGGTATGAATATAACAGATGATATCATTAATTTCTGGGAAAAGTGAGGTTATTTCTATAATGCCCGATTAGTACTTACAAATATAGGGACAATCAGAACCAGATATAATGACAGAAGATCAGTATCATATTCGGGGGTGACATGATTGAAATATCAATTTCCCCTATCTTGAGTTTAGCAGCCTTTAGTCTACATCCCAAACTTATATTTTTTAAACATTCAGCAGGCATCATAGTTGATCCCCATAGAAATTGTGTAGTTGAGCACAGAGGGTAGATAAATTATACTATTTAAGATGCCTGAATATATTGCAGTATTGATGTTGGCAAATACAGCCTAAATATCAATCATGATTTAGTGAAATGGTTTAATAAATTAAGTATAGTACATGGAACTGACATACATAGTTCAGACAGTAGTCATTGGTAGACAAACAAGATCATGAGAGTGAGACACTGTGGTATTCTATGATGACAATGGCTATTGAAATAATGAGTATGAGTAGATGATGTTCTAGAATGTGATCGATGAATAGATACTTTCAAAGAGATCTGTGTGAGTGTGTGTGTATTTCATGGGGGGTAAGTGGACACTTTGCGTGAAGTAGCATTTAGTCCACAGCGTAGACTTTATACAGCCTTAGTAGCCTAAGTACAGGAGGCGTGACCCCGGTTTGTGCACACACACATAGACAGATGAATTAAATATATATTTTTGTCACTAGTCATGTATGTCAATAAAAGTGAACTGATTCTGTCATAGTATCATTATATTCATCACTTGTAGTCGAATAGATAGGGAGGATATGTAGAAAATGGGAGTACACACAATCAATGACGGACGAGCTAAAGGGGAGGAGAGAGTTTACTCATGTCTACAGGCAACCAATGAGATTGTGAGGGGGCTTATATAGCTCCACAAGTAAATTCAGAATATTGAGTCTATGAATAAGGCGAAACAGCCGAAACGCGTCAGACTGGCCTGTTTATGACATGAACAGCTGTTTTAAGCACTTGTTACTGCATGTTTGCATCAAGTTTTATAATATCCAATAAAATGAACGTTTTATCATAGCAGCATTCTGCTTCTTTTTGTACTACTACGGCAGAGGAGAGGGCCGTTGTCTGCTGCAATTGGGCTTGCAGCCCTTATCACCCGTTGGAGCTCCGGAGGCTTTACACTTACTTTACTGCCAGGATCGGTGAGGGGATTTAAAGTTTTCACATAGCCGGCATTTGGTCCAACAGGTAAACCAAGTCTGTCTCACCATTGGTCGGACAAGTTCACGTGTCGAGTGACGTCAGACGCCATCGGAGGAATCCCACGCCCTGGAAGCGTGGTGTAGCGAAGAGCCGAGGCTAAGGACTGACCGCAAACAGACGGGTGAGACTTTGGAAACAGCCGGAGAAGGTGAGACCATTGCCTAATATTTGTTACTCACCGTTAGCAGTTCGGATTGGGGAGTCAGCGGAGCACTACTTACTTTGATTCATGTTTTGATATACTGCAACAACCTGTATCTTTATATATGTATAGATAGTCTTTCTTCTATGCTTTCAGGTACACATTTGCACCTTTTATAGCCCCTTATGTTCTCAATGAGGCTGTGTCTCTCAATAGTTGGTAAATACGCATTCTAGATATTAATGCCTTTGCTTCACAGCATCACTGGATACCTAAATATCTCCTCAATACATCTGATCTGGGTGATGGTATGTTATCTTTATTTTATATATATTTTTATATATATATATATATATATATAAACCAAAATTCATTAAAATTATGGGGGGGGAGATAAAAAACTGAAATTAAAATCCTCCATGTCTCAAAATTAAATCAATGTAAATATTTGCATAGGAAACTAGTACATCTAAGCAAGTATCCCCGCTTGCCCCCAGAAATTCTTAATATGCAATGTTTCCAATGCACAAGAGAATTGTGGGTAAGATATGCAAATTAGGTATGCAAATTCTCAGTTTTTTTGCTTCAAAATACTGTTTTAACACAGCGATCCTTTTAAACAGGAATATGACAGCAAACCAGAAATCACTCACTATACAAGCCTGTTTCGTTCTTTTTAGAACTCATCAGTAGGAGATAGATTTCTGATTGCTGCATTGGAAAAGCTATTTTCATGGTTAAACCAAAATTCATTAAAATTATGGGGGGGGAGATAAAAAACTGAAATTAAAATCCTCCATGTCTCAAAATTAAATCAATGTAAATATTTGCATAGGAAACTAGTACATCTAAGCAAGTATCCCCGCTTGCCCCCAGAAATTCTTAATATGCAATGTTTCCAATGCACAAGAGAATTGTGGGTAAGATATGCAAATTAGGTATGCAAATTCTCAGTTTTTTTGCTTCAAAATACTGTTTTAACACAGCGATCCTTTTAAACAGGAATATGACAGCAAACCAGAAATCACTCACTATACAAGCCTGTTTCGTTCTTTTTAGAACTCATCAGTAGGAGATAGATTTCTGATTGCTGCATTGGAAAAGCTATTTTCATGGTTAAACCAAAATTCATTAAAATTATGGGGGGGGAGATAAAAAACTGAAATTAAAATCCTCCATGTCTCAAAATTAAATCAATGTAAATATTTGCATAGGAAACTAGTACATCTAAGCAAGTATCCCCGCTTGCCCCCAGAAATTCTTAATATGCAATGTTTCCAATGCACAAGAGAATTGTGGGTAAGATATGCAAATTAGGTATGCAAATTCTCAGTTTTTTTGCTTCAAAATACTGTTTTAACACAGCGATCCTTTTAAACAGGAATATGACAGCAAACCAGAAATCACTCACTATACAAGCCTGTTTCGTTCTTTTTAGAACTCATCAGTAGGAGATAGATTTCTGATTGCTGCATTGGAAAAGCTATTTTCATGGTTAAACCAAAATTCATTAAAATTATGGGGGGGGAGATAAAAAACTGAAATTAAAATCCTCCATGTCTCAAAATTAAATCAATGTAAATATTTGCATAGGAAACTAGTACATCTAAGCAAGTATCCCCGCTTGCCCCCAGAAATTCTTAATATGCAATGTTTCCAATGCACAAGAGAATTGTGGGTAAGATATGCAAATTAGGTATGCAAATTCTCAGTTTTTTTGCTTCAAAATACTGTTTTAACACAGCGATCCTTTTAAACAGGAATATGACAGCAAACCAGAAATCACTCACTATACAAGCCTGTTTCGTTCTTTTTAGAACTCATCAGTAGGAGATAGATTTCTGATTGCTGCATTGGAAAAGCTATTTTCATGGTTAAACCAAAATTCATTAAAATTATGGGGGGGGAGATAAAAAACTGAAATTAAAATCCTCCATGTCTCAAAATTAAATCAATGTAAATATTTGCATAGGAAACTAGTACATCTAAGCAAGTATCCCCGCTTGCCCCCAGAAATTCTTAATATGCAATGTTTCCAATGCACAAGAGAATTGTGGGTAAGATATGCAAATTAGGTATGCAAATTCTCAGTTTTTTTGCTTCAAAATACTGTTTTAACACAGCGATCCTTTTAAACAGGAATATGACAGCAAACCAGAAATCACTCACTATACAAGCCTGTTTCGTTCTTTTTAGAACTCATCAGTAGGAGATAGATTTCTGATTGCTGCATTGGAAAAGCTATTTTCATGGTTAAACCAAAATTCATTAAAATTATGGGGGGGGAGATAAAAAACTGAAATTAAAATCCTCCATGTCTCAAAATTAAATCAATGTATATATATATTTTTTTATATTTTTATATATATTTATATATATATATTTATATATATATATATATATATTTATATATATATATATATATATATATATATATATATATATATATATATATATATATATATATATATATATATATATATATATATATATATATATATATCCCAATAGCATATACCAAAATACTATATAGGCAGCTCAAAGTAATGTCTATACTCAAAGTGTACATCCACCTATACCCCTGTAGCGGTACTCTGCTATAACTAAACCCAGTGTTTATTAGTTTTTTCCATTTGTTTCACTGCTCATTACCAGATAATCCTATTACAAATATGTACCTGCGATATCATGGGTTGTAACAGTGACCCTCCTTATCTTCGGCTACCCAGCCTAGGCCATAACATGCTCATAATGATCTGTTAATGTTCTGATATATAGCAAAATAGAGGATATAACCAGAATGGTTAAAATATGCAACCTCACCTTAAGTTTTCCCAACTTAATCATATCCTGTTTAATTATGCCATTATATATATATTAAACACCCCCCTAGTCTCCCCATAAGGTACTCCTTTTAGGTCACTTATTTAATATTGCTCCAAGCGGTGCTTATCGACTGAAAAAAAAAAATCACATGTCCACTAAGTGCCATCTGACCCAAAAGGGTCTCTGATATGACTATCATGCTCCATCAACCTACCTATATCATAGGACCCATAAGTGGTCAGCCAATTAGTCATACGTGCAAGCTACTAAAACCTATAAAATAGAGGTTTCAGTTTATAATCTGTCCATCATTTTGTTTCTGCTTTTTATGGACTTATTTCACTGTATTGTGACCTATGAAAGTTCTGTCATTTTTGTCAATAGACATTTATTCTATGTTTTCTTCTGTGCAAAACCTCAATAAAAGATTATTTAAAAAAAAAAAAATAGAACATATAAGCCCATATCTCTAGAGGATATTAGGAAAAAAACTGTATAATATTAAGGTAAATAAAACTCCAGGCCGAGATGGAATACACCCAAGGGTTTTACGGGAACTTACCTCTGTTATAGCCAAACCTCTACTCTTAATTTTTCAAGACTCATTATCCTCAGGCATAGTACACCAGGATTGGAAAAAAGCTGATGTGGTGCCACTTTTTAAAAAGGGAAGATCCAGGAAGCTATAAACAAGTTAGTCTGACATCAATAGTGGGGAAGATACTTGAAGGAATTATAAGGGATTATATTAATGAGTATATTTGTGTAAACAAGATTATGAGTTCAAATCAACATGTTTTTATGAGAAATAGATCATGTCAGACTAATCTAAATAAGCTTAATTCTGTTTCTATATAAATCCCTGGTAAGACCTCACCTTGAGTATGGAGTGCAGTTTTGGGGACCGATCTCAAAAAAATACATTACAGACTTAGAAAAAGTTCAGAGAAGAGCCACAAAACTAATAAGGGGAATTGAAAATTTAAGATATGAGGAGAGGTTAGCCAAACTGGGTCTGTTTTCTGTAGGTCAAGAGAACTGTTTGTGACAAGAGGTCACAATTTAAGCATGGAGGAAATGAGATTTAATCTCCAGCAACGTAAATGTTTTTTCACATAAGAACAATTAAATTAAGGAACTCATTACCTAAACAGGTAGTAAATGCCAGTACCTTAGACACATTTAATAATGGTTTTGATACATTTCTGTATAGAAACAGAATTCAGGGATAGGATTGCTGGCTAACCTTTTTTAATGGGATGCATTTAAGATCAATTGGAGCTTATATTGTAAGTATATTAAGAGTTGTATGAGTTGAACTCAATGGACTTCGGTCTTTCATCAACCTTATCTACTATGTTATATAATTTAATAGACCTTAAATTACAAACCTCTCTCCTCGTCTATCCAGTGAGTATTTTATTAGATGTACTCACATGTAAATTTGCAGCACCTGTGAGCGTGTTACCGCGGTTGCTTTCTTTCACATGACATATCACTATTTCAATTTTGTTTATATATATGCATAAGAAAGATTTGTATGAAGTGGATAGTATGGTTTTACATCCTAAATTAGGGCAATTGTTTAACACACAGGTGGAGGTGGGTGTCACCCACGTAGCATAAGTTTTTAACCTATCACAGGTGATCTGTTTCTTTAAATAAATGATTAAGCTTACACCCTTTAGCTACGATTACGGCATTTGCCGAAAGGCGTCAGCATCAGGGTACGTGGGGTACCACCACTCCACCTTTGCCCCTGAGGTTTAAACCTTTTTCCTAAGTGTCTCCTGCTGTCTTTTTAAAACCTGAATAAAGGACGTTTTGTTTTGTGAAATCACCCGGTGCCTCTACTTGTTCTTTTTGCTGCTACCTTCTGGATATGTCTCAAGGCACGGGCATTCACATTTCCTGAGCAGCGATGTACCACCCCTGTAAGACATAGCACTACGTTGGAACATCGGTCTACTCCGGCCGTGGACTCTCCTTACCTGCGGATTCTTCCGCCCCTTGCCGTGACGCCGCGCAGTTCCGGACTGACTGCGTACATGCTGAGACGCTGTAGGGATCCACGCTGCTGCTCGACTTCCAGGCTACTGTGGATGCACAGATTTCGGAGAGAGAGGATCTAGAGCAATGAAGATTTAAGGTGGGTCCCCAGGATCAGCGCTACATCAGCACATTGTTTACAGCTCATACATGAACACGGAACATTTTGAGGGGTTAATGTGTTTTGGAGCAAGTGCTATATATTGGGGTGCATTCATGTGAAAGAAAGCAACCGCGGTAACACGCTGCTGCTCGACTTCCAGGCTACTGTGGATGCACAGATTTCGGAGAGAGAGGATCTAGAGCAATGAAGATTTAAGGTGGGTCCCCAGGATCAGCGCTACATCAGCACATTGTTTACAGCTCATACATGAACACGGAACATTTTGAGGGGTTAATGTGTTTTGGAGCAAGTGCTATATATTGGGGTGCATTCATGTGAAAGAAAGCAACCGCGGTAACACGCTCACAGGTGCTGCAAATTTTCTTGTGGTTATATTTACTACACTGAATATCCCAGTGACTTATACGCTTGCACTGTTTCTATACTGTGGTTGCCACATATTACGGCTGCTTTATATATATATAATTACTATGGAGGCTAATCAAAGCTTGGATGTATCCACACATTTTTATTCACTCTCTAAACTGGAGGACAGAGGGTTAGATGAACTTGAACTTGAGACTTTGTTTGTCACAGATCGGGCCCATCTTCCACTCAGTAAGCTTTTTGAGGAGGCTGAATTTCTCTTGATAAAGGAGTGTCGTCTTAAATGGGACATTTGGACTCTACAAAAATATCTTAGCCTGGGGATTATACCCAGGGGGCTACGCATTGCCAAGTTCCCTACTTTTCCTGTAGAGGATATGGAATTTATTGCTGCATGGAATGCTATATTAACAGACTGTTCGATACGCCTTATTAATATGCTTATAGATTATAAGAAAAAGCTATTACAAAGTATAACTGTTGATATTGAGTTACTACAGTCAGAATTAAGCATACGCAGCACATGTATCAAATACGCACAGTATGATAGCATTTTGAGAAGCTCTTTGAATGAGGCTAAAAGTAATATCATGGGTACTAAACATGAGAAATATCTCAGGGACCAAAGTGACTATGACAATAATAGAGTCTATATTTGGAATAAAAAACAAAGGTCACTTACCTATAGATTCAAGAAAGATAACAAACACAAATCTCAGGGACAAGGGGGTAAGAAGGGCCAATCTACACCCAAAAAGGTTACTTTCTCTGATAGTGAGGTAGAATCTCAAGAGGATTATAATACTGGTGCCTCCTCAGGTGATGAAAACATACAAGCACCTTTAGTCATTACAAACAAAACTAGAGATATAATTCCCACCCCGGTACAGTCTAACACAGGTGGCAGAGGGAGAGGAAGGGGTAGACAGTCCAGATATCAGGATCTAGATAGAGCTAATGATGCCCCCACACCCAGTACTGCCACCTCTGTGGAACGGGAGAGGGGTGAGATTGAACAGGTTTTTTCCAGGCCCCCCGCAGGACAAGAAGGGGGGGGGAGAGGTGGAGAACATTTAAAAACAAGGTTCTCAACCAGGAGGAGATATCAGGGCAGGAAGTACAACTGACACCAGTTATTAATCTTTCTAGTTATACATTGAGCAAGGTTGAGGAGAAAGTCCTGGGTTTGGGACTCAATTTTGTACCGACTGATGACTTTGATCTATTCACCACATTAGTTGATGTGAATAAACTTATCAGAACATTAACATTAAAAAAGCATTTAAAAAATGACTTGGTTGAAAATGTCTTTGTAGGTGATTCAGCCAAGGAAATAAGGGTAAACTTAACTTTTGAAGAATGTTGCAATGTGGTGGATTTGGAGTCATTACAGAGGGAGAATTATTGTGTAGACACAGATCCCGCCCATACCAATACCATTGGCCCCAGATTCAGAGGTGTATCCAAATTTTACCCCATTCAGTCAAGGGGACCCATCCTGGAAAAATTCCAGAGGAGGGTGGAGGATGACTTAAACAAATTGGCATACACCTCTGGACTTGGAACGAAGGGTAACCTTAGCGCCAAAGAAAGAATAGCGCTTAAAGATTTAAGTGGTAATAAAAATCTGGTGGTGAGGGCAGCAGATAAGGGAGGGTCTGTTGTTCTAATGGACAGGGAGTTTTTTTTATCAAAGAAGCTCTCCGACAACTAAATGATCCTAAACAATATATCATATTAGATTTTGACCCCACCTCTAGGTTTCAAAAGGAACTCTCACACCTGATTGATGATGGGATGGAAGGGGGATTTTTTGATGATGGCACTTGTGACTTTTTATATGCCAGAAACCCCAAAATTCCTACCTTCAACCTTCTCCCAAAGGTACACAAGACCTTGGAGAATGTTGAGGGCAGGCCCATCATCAGTGGGATTGGCTCAATGTTGGAACCTTTATCCAAGTGGCTAGACTCCCTTCTACAACCCCTAGTGGGGGAACTCCTTAGTCACCTGAGGGATACTAAACAGCTTCTTACAGAGATAGAAATGATATCTTGGAAGGAGGGCTATGGCTGGTTATCAGTGGATGTCAAGTCATTATATTAATCTATTCCACATAGATCTGGTCTGGAAGCCATATCCTTCTTTCTAAGAAGATCTACTGAATATAGCGATGATTTCATCAGATTTGTTGTCAGGGTTACCGAATTCCTGCTTACCCACAACTTTTTTGTGTTTGAACGTGTTTTTTATCTCCAGAGGTGTGGCACAGCCATGGGAGCAAAATTTGCTCCCTCTTACGCCAACCTTTATATGGGTTGGTGGGAGCTGTGCCACATCTATGGGGATATAAACAGGCAAAGGGGCAAAATCGTCTATTACCGTCGATATATAGACGATTTGCTCTTTATTTGGGATGGGAGTTTGGAGGAAGCACAGGAATTCGTAGGGTATTTGAATGTTAATAATGCCAGTCTACAGTTTACCCATGAATTTGGGTCTTCTAGGATTAATTTCTTGGATGTCACCCTTCATGGTGAGAGATCAGAACATGTAAAGGTTGAGCTGTATAGAAAACCTATAACTAGAAATACTCTATTACATGCTCACAGTAGCCACCCTAAACAGGTTTTTAAGTCAGTCTTGAAGGGTCAGTTCACTAGGGTAAAAAGGAACTGTACCCGGGACAGTGAACACTTCAAGCACGAAACCGAACTTTTCATAAAATTTCAAGAGAGGGGGTACCCCAGACAGGATATTCTCAGGGCCCGGGAGGAAGTAAGGGCCATAGAAAGGGCCACCCTTCTTAGTGAGAAGCAATCAGTATGTGATGCTAAATCTGAACAGTTAACCTTTGTGACTCAGTTTAGCAGGCAATATTACCAGGTGTGTAATATTATACGTAAACATATAACATTGCTTAAGGCTGATGATGAACTTGCACATATTGCCACACAAAAGGTGAGGTTTGCCTTTAGAAGAGGCAAAACCATAGGCAATTATGTAGCCCCCACACAATTGAAACAGGATGAAACCAATACATCCTCTTGGTTAAGATACAAAGGAGTCTACAAATGTAGTTATAGTAGCTGCATAGCATGTGGACATGCAAAATTGGGCAATGTATTTAGAAGTGCATACTCGGGAGAGACATTTGCACACAGGGCGCTTTTCAATTGTAGATCCACATATGCAGTCTATCTCCTTAATTGTGACTCATGTGACATTCATTATACAGGTCAAACGTCTCGACAAGTCAGAACCAGGATAAGGGAACATATAAATGACATTAAGTTAGGCAAACTAACTACCCCCCTAGTGAACCACTTCAAGATAAAACATAACAAAGATCCAGGGACATTGTCATGGACGATTATTGAAGTGGTGAATACAAATAATAGGGGAGGTGATAGGGATAATTTGCTCCTTAAGAGGGAGGTGTTTTGGATACACAGGTTGCACACCAGGGTGCCCAATGGGCTTAATTCTGAATATGACTTGATCAATTTCTGATGTTAACCTGTGTATTTCTCCAAAAAGACACTGCACGATGATATATATATATATATATGGATGTGTTTCTCCCTCCCCCTAAGTAACTTTGTACATATGTATGTAAATACACACAGGGGCATCTGGTAGATACAACCCCCCCCCCCCCTTGTCCTGTTTCTTAACATTTTTCATTAAATATTTAATTTTTTTCTTTAATTTTTTTTTTTCTTTTTTTGCCGAGAATAACATTTGTGATTCAATAGTTATTTTTTCTCAAATCACTAATTTATGATATAAACATGAAACACTTAGGATTATAATGAGACTATAAAATTAGCTCAGGCAGTCTTACATGACTGCGCATCCTAACAATGTATCCAAGTGAAATGATATTTGAGCAATGCAGATACATGTATATACATATATGTTGATAATAATTCTCTTGTTCCTCCAGTAGTGTTTTTCTTTCTTTTTTCTTACTTACATATGTATAATAAGAAATGTTCTGTAAATATCAGTACTAATATCACTATTTCAATTTCGTTTATATATATGCATAAGAAAGATTTGTATGAAGTGGATAGTATGGTTTTACATACTAAATTAGGGCAATTGTTTAACACACAGGTGGAGGTGGGTGTCACCCACGTAGCATAAGTTTTTAACCTATCACAGGTGATCTGTTTCTTTAAATAAATGATTAAGCTTACACCCTTTAGCTACGATTACGGGATTTGCCGAAACGCATCAGCATCAGGGTACGTGGGGTACCACCACTCCACCTTTGCCCCAGAGGTTTAAAGCTTTTTCCTAAGTGTCTCCTGCTGTCTTTTTAAAACCTGAATAAAGGACGTTTTGTTTTGTGAAATCACCCGGTGCCTCTACTTGTTCTTTTTGCTGGTACTCACATGTAAGTACAGAGCAGCAGCCATAATTGAGTAATTTTTGCGAACACCCTGTATCTTTAGAAAATTTTCAATATGGTTAGAAAATTTTCCCATATGCCCAGAGGGGACATTGCATGATGTTCTATAATCCCAACTTTCAATCTGTATTTAAAAAGTAACTGATCATGGTTACATTTTTTCCTTATCCGATCATAGTTCTGGTGCCCATAAGTGACTTTACTTAGGTTTTATTTGTTACAGGAACTAATTGTAGCCTTGCATTTGGTGACATAGTACCATCAAATAAACTTGTTAAAAAAAAAAAAAGTCTTGTTTATTTTGTCCACTACTATTATTTAACTGTTGCCATGACTTTTTGCCCTATTTTAGAACTTATATGGAGATGATAATGTCCCTTTTAAGGCCCAGATCTCAAAGTAACTAGTGGATGGGTAGTAATTACTATTGCAATAATCCGTTACCTATTGTGTGTGTGTGTGTGTGTGTGGCTTGCATGCTGTGTTTAGGGAAATAGGAGCTCCTTTCCACTATCCATTTTATATTAAACATACATAAACACACACACACACACATATATATATATATATATATATATATATATACAAAACACGGAAGGGAACTGCACTCTCATACCGGACCGGGTACACATCCCATGAACCTGCAACATGCTCAGCCTTGGGTGCCACTGGCACTCACAGGAAGCTGTGCTGTCCCCAGAGCCACAAGCAGTTAATCCCTTCCGTGTTTTGTATATGTCTAGGGTGGTTACATATTCCTGTGCACCCTTCTCTTGTTTTCAGTTTGTTTGGATTTGAAAGCTTGCATTGTGTGGCTGTTTTAGGGTCTCAGGTATTGGAAAGGACCTTGACGTGGTACCTGAGCTTGTCCCATTTGGCCAGATGCGGTGACTAACCTTTCCATTTTTGCTTTTAAATCTTAGCTGAGAGCTTATAAGTGAGTGCTGGGTTTTCTCTGTGTGTTATATATATATATATATATATATATATAAACATACACATATATACACACACACACACATATATATATATATATATATATATATATACATATATACACACACACACATATACACATACACACACACACATACATATACAGTGCTCAGCATAAATGAGTACACCCCTTTTGAAAAGTAAGATTTTAATAAGTATCTCAATGAACACAAGAACAATTTCCAGAATTTTGACAAAACTGAGTATTATAGAACATTTGTTTAGCTCATTACATGAAAGTAAGGTTAATAATATAAGTTTGATTACAAAATCTTCAGGTTTACTCAACGTAGGTGATGCACAAATGAATACACCCCACAACAAAAAATACTACATCTAGTATTTTGTATGACCTCCATGATTTGTAAGGACAGCACCAAGTCTTCTAGGAATGGAATGAACAAGTTGCAACATCTATCTTTTTCCATCCTTTAAGAACGACCTCTTTTAGAGCGTGGATGCTGGATGGAGAGTGATGCTCAACTTCACTCTTCAGAATTCCCCATAGGTGTTCGATTGAGTTCAGATCAGGAGACATACTTGACCACTGCATCATTTTCACCCTGTTCTTCTTCAGAAATGCAACAGTGGCTTAGATGTGTGTTTTGGATCATTGTCATGTTGGAAAACTGCACAACGACCAATGGCGAGTGATGGTAGCATCTTCTCTTTCAGTATACCTGTGAATTCATGATGCCATCAATAAAATGCAGCTCCCCGACACCAGCAGCACTCATGCAGCCCCACAGAAGGACACTGCCACCACCATGTTTCACTGCAGGCACCATGCATCTTTAATTGTACTCCTCACCTTTGCGACACCATATAGTTTTGAAGCCATTTGTTCCAAAAACATTTATCTTGGTCTCATTACTCCAGAGTACTGAGTCCCAGTAGTCTTTTTTAGCATGTGTCCTGGCAAATTCTAGGCAGGCTTTTTTGTGCATGGGCTTTAGCAGAGGCTTCCTTCATGGACGACACACATGCATGCCATACCTCTGCAGTGTACACCGTATTGTGTCACGAGAAACAATCACCCCAGTTTGGCTTTCTACTTCTTTAGCTAACTGCAGTGAACTTGCATGGCGATTTTCTTCAATCCTTCTCATCAGAAGAACGCTCCTGTCGAAGTGTTAACTTCCTTGGACAGCCTGGACGACTTTGTGAGATGGTTGCAGTTCCATTTTTGTATCACTTTTACTACAGTATTCTGACTGATAAGTAAAGCTTTGCTGATCTTCTTGTAGCCTTCACCTTTCTTGTGTAAAGATTTTTTTTTTCTTTCTTAGGCCTTGTGACATTTCTCCTCCACGTGGTGCTATCGTTGAAAGCATTGGCATGGGAAGAGGTTTTCTTTGGTAAGTAACGCCCTTTTATAATCAACTGTATGCTGGACACCTGTGACACCATGAATATTTAGACTCACCTGTAGTTGAATTCTTGTTAATTAGGAATTTGTTGTCAGACATTTAGCTTTGCTCCTATGACTTTAATTGGGGTGTATTCATTTTTGCAACATGGTCTTGAATACATTTGTTAGGAAAAATAGTTTGCTGTGGGTTTAAATTAACAAATCTTGGTTGCAATCAATAGCCCGGATTTGTAGGAGTATTGTGTAGTATAGTGTCCCATAGAATATGTTGTTTCTGGAGGTGGGGGGTAGCCGTGCAGGAACATGGCTGCTATGTGAAAGAGCTCCGTAGCCTCTCTCTCACACGGCCCCAAAGTGCTGGAAAATCCACAGATTGAACATGCCTGGGGCATACCTACACTTTGGAATCCCAGAGGCAGTAATCTGAAAGGAGCAACTGCCAGAAAAACTAACAGCTCTCCCAAGACTCAGAAAACAAGCTCTGTGCAGGTGCAATTTTGCCAGCATGTAATGAAGTGCCCATGTATTACCTGACTAAATGCAGGAGTAATACAAACTGAATAAAACAAGACCACAGCTTAGAATGCAGAGTCGCTAACAAACACAGAGCTTTATGGATCGAGTAAGGCTGTAACATATACATCTTTTTAAAAGCCTTACTTTGGAATGCAACCATCTAACATATACAGTGACGCAGTGCTTAATATACGTCTAAAAAAAACAGACTTAGCACTACCTATGCTTAAACTAAAGGTAAACTTTGATGAATGAAAGCCCATGTTTTTAAAAATAATATTAAAACAGGGGCACTTTCATTCATCAAAGTTTAGAAGGCAGCCGTTTTGATTAAAAACTTACCTCTCTTCTTTGCACAACCAGATCAGCTTCCCCCACCCGGAGATCCTCTCTTCACACGTCAGCAATGACTAATCCAGCTTCCTCCAATAACAGCTTTCTCCACAGGGGAGTCATTGCCTGAGGACATGCCGTGATTGGAGGAAGCTGGATTAGTCATTGCTGACGTGTGAAGAGAGGATCTCTGGGTTGGGGAAGCTGATCTGGCTGTGCAAAGAAGAGATGTAAGTTTTTAATCAAAATGGCTGCATTGTAAACTTTTATGAATGAAAGTGCCCCTGTTTTTAATAGTATTTTTTAAAAACGGGCTTTCATTCATCAAAGTTTACCTTCACTTTAGAGGGACATTAAACACTTTGAGATGGTAATATAAAATGATAAATTGTATATAATAAAACAACTCTGCAATACACTTTCATTATTTATTTTTTCCTCTTTGCATGTAATTCCATTCTGAAATTGTGAGCTTTTCAGTTCCTGTCAGAAATGGAAGTGCAGAACACTGCTAAATCCAGCACAACCATTGGCTGCACACTCTAGTGACCTATTTATAACGGTCCCTAATTGGCCACAGCAGAGAAGGTAACACAAGTTACAACATGGCAGCTCCCAGTGTTTTATAGACACTAAAACTTTAGACTTATTTTGTCACTTTTTAAACAACTAATGAAACTTAAAAAAATGCATCTACATGTTACTCATGGACTAATCTTTTCTTTGAATGCATCATTCCATCTAGCATGTATTTAGTGTTTAATGTCCCTTTAAGACACCTTAAAGGATTAAACACTTAAACTACTGACAATAATAACCACGCAAAAATAAAGAGGCAATATATACCTTACCCACTGTGCTGACACGGATGTGGCTTCTAACTATAACATATTGCCAACAAATCTACTACGCCATACCGGCATACTTTACTTTGCTAATCTGGGGCCCAATCCGATATGCGTCGCCCGCAAAAGCCGGTGACGCCAAATTTTGCGCTGGTTTGGTATCACATATACGGCGTAACAGAAGTTACGCTCGTATATTTCTGCCTTTGGCCGTAGTTTTTTGGCCCATAGACAGAGATACCAAACCCGCGCAGTTTGGTATCCAATATACAGCGTAAGGACTTACGTGGCAAAAATGGAGAAATCTTACACCATTTTCACCTCGCCACAAAATGCAGGCGTAGCAAGCCTTACGCTGAGTATTGGAGCCCCGTAGCTCCCTAAACTACCTGCAAAATAAAACCTAACACCTAACGCATGCGCAATGTCTATCTGCCTGTCAACTGCAATCCCCCGCCGCAATCCCTAATAAAGTGTTTAACCCCTAAACTGCCGCTCCCGGACCCGCCGCCACCTACATTAAATGTCTAACCCCCTAATGTGATCCCCCTACACCGCCGCCACCTACATTAAAATTATTAATCCCTAATGTAATCCCCCTACACCGCCGCCATCTATATTAAAATTATTACCCCCTAATGTGAGCCCCCAACACCGCCGCCATCTATATTAAAATTATTACCCCCTAATGTGAGCCCCCTACCCCGCCGCCACCTCTTTTAACTATATTACCCCCTAATCTAATCCCCCTACACCGCCGCCACCTATTTTAACTATATTACCCCCTAATGTGAGCCCCCTACACCGCCGCCACCTATTTTAACTACATTACCGCCGCCACCTACATTAAAATTATTAATCCCTAATCTAATCCCCCTACCCCGCCGCCACCTATTTTAAAATGATTAACCCCTAATCTAATCCCCCTACCCCGCCGCTACCTATTTTAAAATGATTAACCCCTAATCTAATCCCCCTACACCGCCGCCACCTATAATAAATGTATTACCCACTAAAATACTAAAATGTCCCTACCCTAAACTAAATTACAAATAGCCCTGAAAAGGGCCTTTTGCGGGGCATTGCCCCAAAGTAACCAGCTCTATTACCAGCCCTTAAAAGGGCCTTTTGCAGGGTATTGTCCCAAAGTAATCAGCTCTTTTACCTGTAATCTAATCCCCCTACACCGCCGCTACCTATATTAAATATATAAACCCCTAATCTAATCCCCCTACACCACCGCCACCTATATTAACTATATTAACACCTAATCTGACCCCCCTACACCGCCGCCACCTATATTAACCCTAATTATATTAGGGTTAATATAGTAATTATATTATATATATATATATATATATATTAACTATATTAACCCTATCTAACCCTAACACCCCTAACTTAATTATTATTGCAATAAATCTAAATAATATTAATCTTATTAACTAAAATATTCCTATTTAAAACTAAATACAGGTGGCCCTCGGTTTACGACGGTTCAATTTGCGCCGTTTCAGAATAACGCCCTTTTTTTTTGCTATTGAAAAGCATTGACTGCTATTGAAAGCATTAGCACATGCATACAATTAAATAGCCAGTAGGTGGAGCTGTCCGCTTGTGTTGCAGCAAACACATGCAAAGAAAAGCAAGCCAGACATGATCAATGGATCAGCTTTCAAAGGAACAAGATCTAGCAGCCACTTCCCTTAGATGCAGACTCAATGCAGAGAACTGTTTGCAGAAAAGGGCAAGTAAAAAACGTTTTTGTTCATTAAACTTAGTTTGATGATGATACAGACTGGTGTGTGATTAAACACAGGCAGGCTAATTAGTGTATAACCAGACCTGAGCAATGGAGCCGTTTTTTAAAGAAACAAGATCTAGCAGCCACTTCCCTTAGCTGCAGAAAAATGTAAAAAAACGTTTTTGTTCATTACACTTAGTTTGATGATGATACAGTCTGTTGTGTGATTATTTTGTTTTTGTTCATTAAACTTAGATTGATGATACAGTCTGTGTTTGTGTGATAATTTTATTAGGTGCAGCTTAGCAAATGGTTTTTGTTTATTAAACTTAGTTTGATGATGATACAAACTACAGTATATTTTTAGGTTTATAATGCTGTTTACCATTTAAAGTCTTCATTTCAAAGCTTTAAAAATAATGTATTAGGTGTTACTTATGACAATTTTGAGCGGGGCCTGGAACCTAACTCCCTCACTTCCCATTCACTTACATTATAAACTGGGTTTCAATTTACAACGGTTTCAATTTACAACCATTTCTTCTGGAACCTAACCCCGGCGTAAACTGAGGGCTACCTGTACTTACCTATAAATTAAACCTTAAGATAGCTACAATATAATTAATGATTACATTGTAGCTATTTTAGGGTTTATATTTATTTTACAGGTAACTTGGTATTTATTTTAACTAGGTACAATAGCTATTAAATAGGTAATAACTATTTAATAGCTACCTAGTTAAAATAATTACCAATTTACTTGTAAAATAAATCCTAACCTAAGTTACAAATACACCTACACTATCAATAAATTAATTAAATAAACTACAATTATCTAAACTAAAATATAATTAAATACACTAAACTAAATTACAAAAAATAAAAAAAAGATTACAAGAATTTTAAGCTAATTACACCTAATCTAATCCCCCTAATAAAATAACAAAGCCCCCCAAAATAATAAAAATGTCCCTACCCTAAACTAAATTACAAAAAGTAATCAGCTCTATTACCAGCCCTTAAAAGGGCCTTTTGTGGGGCATTGCCCCAAAGTGATCAGCTCTTTTACCTGTGGAAAAAAAGAGATACTGTAATTCTGATTAGCCAATAGAATTACAGTAGCTCTTATTCTATTGGCTACTCAAATCAGCCAATAGAATTAAAGTAGCTCTCATCCGATTGGCCAATAGGAATTCAAGGGACGCCATTTTTAATCGCATACCTTGAATTCTGATTCAGTGTATGGCGGCGATCGTATGAAGAGGATTCTCCATGCTCCATGGCTTCGGTCTTCAGTTCCAACTTCGCCGATCTTCAGTTCCTGCATCGCCGGTCTTCAGTTCCAGAGAGGACGGTCTTCAGCTACGCGGTCATCGTTCTTCAACTCCTCCGCTCCGGCTGGTTCCTGGAAGAAGAAGAGGTTGCCGCCTCGAAGAAGACTTCTCCGCCGGTCTTCAGGACAGGTAAGGAGCACTTGGGGGTTAGACTTAGTTTTTTTTAGTTTTAAACAGGCTTTATTAATGAATATATTTAACAACATATTGCACAATACATTCTGTGCGAAAATATAATTACAGTCAGAGTTGAATGTATTCGGTAACAGTTTGCACACTTACTAACAATTGTTCTTAGGTTTAGTTGAAATCATATTGATAAACATCAGTATATGCCATTTACAGAGTATAAGTCAATGTCGGTGAAAGAAAACCTTTTCAGGTGGGGCATATTGAAAATATAATGACATAACATCTTACCATTTTTCTCCCACAGAGTAAGTGCATCACATAAGTGCTAACTATGTTCTTTTCATCTTTTTTTTCTTCTTTTTTTGATTGAACAGGCCAGATCAAGGCTTTTGCACATAGCTATACTTCACAATATTTTGGTGCATAGCAGAACCGTATATTCATAGCGGTCAGCCTTGTGTGGCTTTTAAAGGTGGTGTGAAAGTAATAAATGGTGAAAGGTAGGGGGAAGGAATCTGTAGATAGGATAGGGATGGAAAGGGAGTGAAGGGAAGGGGAGAGAAAAAAAAACCAAACCAAAAAACAAAAACTGCGTGCCGCGGGCCACCGCAAACTCCTCATGTGTAGTAGTCCTATATGTCTCTACCCTCCCAGATCAAAGTCATGTACTCATGCGTTTAAATCTTTCCAGTCTTGAGGTAGTGAAACCTTTCCAAATTTAGCAAGTCACGAACTACTCCCCTCCACTCCTCTAGATTTGGTGTCTGAAATGTTTTCCAGTGTCTCGGTATGAGTTCTTTGGCCCCATTTAGCATTAAGAGGAACAAATGGTGTTTAGCTTCCATTGCTATTTTTGGGAACTCATGGTAAATCAAGTATTTGGGATTCGGTGGGAGAATAATCTGCAAAAGTCTGCCCATTTCATGAAATACACTCGTCCAAAAGGGCTGTATCAGTGGGAATTGCCACCATATATGTAGTATTGATCCTTCCTCACTGCAGCCCTTCCAGCATTCCCCACCTGCGTGTGGGTATATTTTTTCAATCTCTGTGGGGTCAGGTACCACCTGCTCAGGAACTTAAAGTGCATTTCCTGGAGTCTCGCCGAAACTGATGCGCGTTTAGCTTTGTTGAAGATCAACAACCAGGCTTTTGCACTGATCTCAGTGCCCATGTCCCTCTGCCAGGCAGCCACGTAAGAAGGTAAAACTTCTCCGTCTCCTTCCAAAAGTAGCTTGTATAAAGTTGAGATCAAATGGTGTGGTGGAGTTTCGGATTTGCATAGCGTTTCGAAGTGCGTTTTCTGTCTGCTTATGGAGTCTCTATCTTTAAGGGTGTTGACATAGTAGCTCAATTGAGCCACTCTGAAACATGAAGAGAATAAATCATGGTCCCATTCAGCTAATTCCCGTTGGGTTTTGACTCGCCCGTGAGTTATCGCCTTAGATATAATGACTTCCGATGATGGATAAGAAAAGCCGGTAGAGTGCACTTTATTCGCTATACCCATGTCTGGGTTTTCTCGAATTGGCAACACTGGTGAGACAGCTGTTGAGACGTGTCTCTCAGCCCTAAGTATTTTGTCCCAACTCTGCAGGACGTCCCCGATCAAGGGATATTGGGTGATCCAACTCGGACGGCGGCTTGGACTAAACCATGCGAGCGCACCTACATTCCCTCTCTGGAGAATCTCTCTATCTAAGCCTATCCAGGCTTTGTCCGCTGATCCATGGCACCACTCCACAATCCACTGAAGTGTAATTGCCTTGAAATAGTCACTCAGTCGACGGACCCCAGCCCCACCTCTGTTCCGAGGAAGATACATTGTTCTTTTTTGTATCCTCGGCCTTTGTCCCCTCCAGATGTATGTCTTGATTGCTGTTTGGATCTGGTGGATTAAGTGGCCCGCTGACGCCAAGGGGACAGCCTGCATTACAGGACTCTGGGCAGGACGTTCATTTTTGTGACGTGAATTCGTCCCATCCAGGAAATGGTTTTATTTTTCCACGTTGCAAAGTCCCGTAGAATGTCATCGCTGATGTTTTTATAATTCACATTGACTATATCAATAACCGAGGGGGCCAGAGTGATGCCGAGATATTTCAGGTGTTTGGTTTCTATTTTCAGGGGACAGTGAAAGCCCTGTGTTGTGAATATGTCTGGGGGCATTGAGATGTTCAAAATTCGGATTTTGAGAGGTTAATGCTTCAAATTCTTCCAGTGAAGTCTGTAAGGACAGTGTGTTGTCCGTGAGTGTTAGCAGAACATCGTCGGCGTACATTGCCAACTTATGCTCCCCTCCTCTTACACGGATTCCGCGGATGTCAGGATGAGCTCGGATGTGACACGCCAGGACCTCCATAACAAGGGCAAAGAGCAGGGGTGACAGAGGGCACCCCTGTCTTGTGCCGTTGGAGATGGGGAAGGACTCAGAGAACAGGCCATTCGCTCAGACCCTGGCATTGGGGTTGGAATACAGAGAGAACACGTCGTTTACAAAACGTGCTCCCAAGCCCATTGTCTCCAAGGTGTGCAGCATAAAGACCCAATTTACATGATCAAGAGCCTTCTCCGCATCCGTTGACACCAAGATCAACGGAGCGGAGTTGGCCTGCACGTAGGATATAAGTTGGACAACCCGCAGGGTATTATCCCGCGCTTCTCGGGCCAGGATAAATCCGGCTTGGTCTGTATTAACCAGTTGGGGTAGGAATTTTTTAAGGCGGTTCGCTATTACTTTGGTAAAGATCTTAACATCGCAGTTAAGCAAGGAGATTGGTCTGTAACTACCAGGTTGATTTCCCGGTTTGCCAGGTTTCGGAATGACCGAGATAAATGCTTCCAGCATTGAGCACGATAGAACAGGGGTTTCAGAAAGCCGGTTGAACAATTGGAGCATGTGGGGTACAAGTACATCAGCAAATTTTCTATAATACCGTGTTCCAAACCCGTCAGGGCCAGGACCTTTGCCCACTGGGAGGCTTTTGATGGCCACCATAATTTCCTCGGGGGTAAAAGGCATATCTAATTGATCCGCATCTTCCGTAGACTTAGGTTTTTTAAGGGGGGATAGGGTGGGTTTTAGAGTAGGGGTGTGTGGGTGGTGGGTTGTAATGGGGGGGTTGTTCTTTTTTTTCACAGGTGAAAGAGCTGATTACTTTGGGGCAATGCCCCACAAAAGGCCCTTTTAAGGGCTGGTAATAGAGCTGATTACTTTTTGTAATTTTGTTTAGGGTAGGGATTTTTTTTTTATTTTGGGGGGCTTTGTTATTTTATTAGGGGGCTTAGATTAGGTGTAATTAGCTTAAAATTCTTGTAATCTTTTTTTATTTTTTGTAATTTAGTGGGGTTTTTTTGTAATTTAGTTTAGTGTATTTAATTATATTTTAGTTTAGATAATTGTAGTTTATTTAATTTATTGATAGTGTAGGTGTATTTGTAACTTAGGTTAGGATTTATTTTACAGGTAAATTGGTAATTATTTTAACTAGGTAGCTATTAAATAGTTATTAACTATTTAATAGCTATTGTACCTAGTTAAAATAAATATCAAGTTACCTGTAAAATAAATATAAACCCTAAAATAGCTACAATGTAATTATTAGTTATATTGTAGCTATCTTAAGGTTTATTTTATAGGTAAGTATTTAGTTTTAAATAGGAATATTTTAGTTAATAAGATTAATATTATTTAGATTTATTGCAATAATAATTAAGTTAGGGGTGTTGGGGTTAGATAGGGTTATTATAGTTAATATATATAATATAATAACTATATTAACCCTAATATAATTAGGGTTAATATAGGTGGCGGCGGTGTAGGGGGGTCAGATTAGGGGTTAATATATTTAATATAGGTGGTGGCGGTGTAGGGGGATTAGATTACAGGTAAAAGAGCTGATTACTTTGGGACAATGCCCTGCAAAAGGCCCTTTTAAGGGCTGGTAATAGAGCTGGTTACTTTGGGTCAATGCCCCCCAAAAGGCCCTTTTAAGGGCTGGTAATAGAGCTTGTTACTTTGAGGCAATGTCCTGCAAAAGGCCCCTTTCAGGGCTATTTGTAATTTAGTTTATGGTAGGGACATTTTAGTATTTTAGGGGGTAGTACATTTATTATAGGTGGCGGCAGTGTAGGAGGATTAGATTAGGGGGTAATGAGTTAAAATAGGTGGCGGCGGGGTAGGGGGCTCACATTAGGGGGTAATAATTTTAATATAGATGGCGGCGGTGTAGGGGGATTACATTATGGGTTAATAATTTTAATGTAGGTGGCGGCAGTGTAGGGGGATTAGATTAGGGGTTAATAATTTTAATATAGGTGGCGGCGGTGTAAGGGGGTCAGATTAGGGGGTAGTACATATAATGTAGGTGGCGGTGGGGTAGGGGGCTCATATTAGGGGGTAATATAGTTAAAATAGGTGGCGGCAGTGTAGGCGGATCATATTAGGGGTAATATAGTTGATGTAGCTGGCGGCGAGGTCCGGGAGTGGCGGTTTAGGGCTTAATACATTTATTGTTAGGAGTGAGAGGGGGGATTGCGGATAGAGGGGTATACATGTCGGGCTATGTTTGGGAGGCGTGTTAGACAGTTTTTGTAGGCGGCGGCAGTTTCTAAAGTGCCGTAAGTCACTGGCGACTCCAGAAATTTGTATTTACGCAGATTTCTGGACATCGCTAGTTTGTCAGACTTACGGCACTTTAGCATCTGATGGCGCCGTATATGTGATAGCTCGAGTTGCGAGCTGAAACTACGGGCGGCGCAGGTTTGCACGCTTGCGCCGAAACCTGCGCCGTATATCGGATCGCGCCCCAAATGCTTGATATAACCCTTTTCAGCAAATGAGGAACACACGGAATACTAAATAGCTACAACAAGAAAGGGGGAAAAAACATATGCTTTTAAAAACAAGCAGTAAAGCTGGTTATATGCTCACATAAATATATAACGTTAAGATATAGAACCTAAGGACTAATAGCCAGTCCAAATAAAAATCATCACTAAGACTGATCTTAACAAATTATATACATTCTGCACATGGCAACAAGAAGATCTACCAGACCTATTAATAAAAAACTGACAGGAACAAAAACCCCATCAGTTAGTTCTTGTTCAGTGGCTTGGAAAAATGAGCTAACTACTAAGTCAGAACTAAGTGAGCACTCAATAAAATGGCTACACAACCTTCTTCAGCTGAACCTCCACTACCTCAAGATCAACTATCGCAAATACAACACACTATAGCAACTTTGAGTCTAAAAGCAACATCGCAGATTTGAAATAATTTATTAAAAATGAAATCTCCTCTCTAAGAAAGGATATGAGCGACATGAACTCAAGAATTGAATACTTAGAAGAGGGACAAGATAACCTAGACAAATCATCTAAATTGTTAAGACTCTATTATTCAAGCTCTGCAGACGAAAGTGGAAGACCTTGACATCCGAAGCCGCCGTAATAACCTACGAATTAGGGGTTTATCAGAAGAAGTCACCCAAGATACTCTCATCAACTACTTGTTGCAACTCTTCAAACATCTAGAACCCTCTCTAGAACTATCTGAAGCATCACTAGAATGTGCTCACAGAGCCTTAAGGCCAAAGCCTAACCCTTGTAATCCACCTAGAGATGTAATCATGAAGTGTACACAGTACCAGCAAAAAGAAGCCATATGGCATCAAGCATGTTCTCAGCATTCTATAACATTCCAAGTCTATCAAGATTTATGCCCAGCAACAATCGAAAAAAACCGCTCACTTTGATTCATCACTTCTCAACTACAGAAACACAAAATAAAGTACCGCTGGGGCTTCCTCTTTAGCCTTTTAGTGCATAAAGAAGGTTAAACTACAGTCTACAGGGATTTGGAAGATCCAGATTCCTTGTCAAAAAGTCTCAATATAACATTCACAGTGCCCCAACAACCAGAGATGTCAAGACTAACTCTTACACTATACCCTAATGGCTAAATACCAACAGGGGAAAATACCCCAAAACTCCATACGGATCCAAACGATAAACACAAAAGGTCTAAATATTCCATCCAAAAGAACCCAAGCCTTAAGAGATTTTAACAGGTATAATTCAGACTTGGTCTTCATCAAAGAAACACATTTCCTTAAAGGAAGAGAACCACTTACTTTTAACCTTAAATTCGAAAACTGTTATTATGCCTCTCACACCTAATCTAAAAAACATGGCGTAGGAATTTTGAAAAGGAAATATGTTCAGTTTCAAGAAATTATAAGAGATAAAGCCGGCAGATATATTATACTGATAAACTTACTATATGGTCGACCTTTCACGCTAGTATACATATATACCCCTAACACTAAACAATCAACCTTTTTTTTTTTTTCACCAAAAAGGTATTTTACTGATATGTGGAGATCTTAATATGTCTCCAAATCCCATACTGGACTGATCATCCACTAGTTCTTCAGTCCCTATCTCACAAATAACACACACACATGCCCACTTGAAACAACTGACAGTACATGACCTGTGGAGAACCCATTACCCCAAAAAGGTAGACTATACATTTTACTCATACCCAGTTAAACAATACTCAAGAATTGACTATTTTCACAGATGTTACAGGCCTATATTTATTCACCTTGACCCAAATTACACCTATTACATGGTCAAACCACACCTCTGTTCTCGGCTCTCTAACGTGGCTATCAAAACCAATCCACAATTATATCTGTAAACTAGATGAACAAATTATCACAGACCCTATAATAACCCAACAAATCTCACAATCCATATCAGAATACTTTATAAATAACAACACACCAGAAATATCTCCGTTAAATGCATGGGAAGCCCACAAATGCGTGATAAGGGGAGAGCTTATAGCTATTAAAGCCTCTATCACTAAAGAAAAATGCATATATTTATCATCAATTTCAAATATCGAAAACTTAGAAAATCAACACAAAAAAGACCCTTCTGACCACAATTTGCTCATTACCATCCAGAAAGAAAAAGAAAAACTAGCATCTCATTTAAATAAAGAACACAAAAGAACACTCCGTTTACAACAATTAAACTGAAGGCCGAAATAAATCTGGCCGTTCATTGGCACGATACCTTAGACAAAAACAGCAGAAAAACTATAATTTGCACATTAAGGATGAGCATAACAAAATCCACTGCTCTACTAAAGCCAATTCCAACACATTCAGAACTTATTTTCAAAAACTATATAACAAACGCCAATCCTGAATACAAGTCAACCTCAGAAGACACAAAATTAAAAGACATAAATACATATCTTTCATCTCTCAATTTACCTCATCTTACTACCACTCAAAAAGACCAGCTGGAAGACCCCATAACATCAGAAGAAATACAAAAAGCTATCAAAGATCTCCCAGCTGGAAAATCCCCAGGCCCAGATGGCTTTAGTAATAGGTATTACAAATTATTTCAAGAAGACCTACTCCCTCACATTACTAACGGCTAGATTACGAGTTTTGCGGTATGAGTGAAAAAGCCTCATTAAGGCTCTTTTTCACTACCGCTGGAATTACTAGTCTTGCAGGTATTTCTGCACCGCACACTTTTTTGGCCGTAACGCAACTTAACTACTGCAGCTTTCAAAAAGTCCTTTTTCAATGGGACTTCCATAGCGCCGGTATTACGAGTCTGCCTGCGAGGCCAAAAAGTGAGCGGTACAGCCGTCATGATCCATAATGTAAACTGAAAGTCAGTAGTTATGGGTTTTATGCTACAACGCTGTAACATAAAACTCATAACTAAAGTGCCAAAAACACCCAAAAACATACACTAACACCCATAAACTACATATTAACCCCTAAACCGAGGACCTCCGGCATCGCAAACACTAAAATAAAATTATTAACCCATAATCTGCTGCTCCGGACATCGCCGCCACTATAATAAACATATTAACCCCTAAACCGCCGCCACATTCCCGCATCGCAAACACTAGTTAAATATGATTAACCCCTAATCTGCCGCCCCCGACACCGCTGACACCTACATTATACTTATTAACCCCTAATCTGCCACCTCGACCTCGCCGCCTCCTACATTACACTTATTAACCCCTAATCTGCCACCCACGAAACAGCCGCCACCTACATTATATTTATTAACCCCTAATCTGCTGCTCCCAATGTCGCCACCACCCACCTACACTTATTAACCCCTAATCTGCCGCCCCCAATGTCGCCGCCACCTACATTACACTTCAAAATATTATCTTCCAGCACTGGTGATAGGAGTGCAAGCTTGAAGAGCTCCTGCCAAAGCTCCAAACAGATAGATCAAATGCAAAAAGTTCAAGCAGCACCTCCACTTGTACAAAATATTCAATTTTATTGTACCAAGGCACACAAAATCATGACGTTTCGGGCTCAAATAATCATATGATTAAGGGCATTTGAGCCCCAAACGTCATGATTTTGTGTGCCTTGGTACAATAAAATTGAATATTTTGTACAAGTGGAGGTGCTGCTTGAACTTTTTGCATTTGACCTACATTACACTTATTAACCCTTAATCTGCCGCCCCTAACATCGCCGCAACCTACCTACATTTATGAACCCCTAATCTTCCACCCCCAACATCGCCGCCACTATACTAAAGTTATTAACCCCTAACCCTAACACCCACTAACTTTAATGTAATTAAAATAAATCTTAATAAAACCTACTATTAATAACTAAATAATTCCTATTTAAAACTAAATACTTACCTATAAAATAAACCCTAAGCTAGCTACAATATAACTTATAGTTAAATTGTATCCATCTTAGGTTTTATTTTTATTTCACAGGCAAGTTTGTATTTATTTTAACTAGGTAGACTAGTTAGTAAAATTATTAACTATTTACTAACTACCTAGCTAGAATAAATATAAATTTGCCTGTAAAAAAAAAACCTAACCTGAGTTACAATAACAACTAACCTTACTCTACAATTAAATCAATTACATTTATTAAATACAATTAACTAAATTACAATAAAAACCACACTAAATTGCACAAAATAAAAAAGAAATTATCAAATATTTAAACTAATTACACCTAAACTAATACCCCTATCAAAATAAAAAAGCCCCCCCAAAATAAAAAAAAACCCTAGCCTAAACTAAACTGCCAATGGCCCTTAAAAGGGCCTTTTGCGGGGTATTGCCCCAAAGAAATCAGCTCTTTTACCTGAAAAAGAAAATACAAACAATCCCCCCCAACAGTAAAACCCACCACCCACACAACCAAACCCCCTTAAATAAAATCCTAACTAAAAAAACCTAAACTCCCCATTGCCCTGAAAAGGGCATTTGTATGGGCATTGCCCTTAAAAGGATATTTAGCTCTTTTTCCACCCAAATCCTAAGTTAAAAATAAAACCCACCCAATAAACCCTAAAGAAACCTAACACTAACCCTCAAAGATCCACTTACAGTTTTTGAAGACCGGACATCCATCCTCAACGAAGCCGGGAGAAGTCTTCATCCAAGCGGCAAGAAGTTCTCAATGAAGCCGGGAGATGTCTTCATCCAAGCGGCAAGAAGTGGTTCTCCAGACGTGCAGAAGTCTTCATCCAGACGGCATCTTCTATCTTCATCCATCTGGCGCGGAGCAGCTCCATCTTCAAGACATCCGGCACGGAGCATCCTCTTCTGACGATGGCTCTTTTCGAATGAAGGTTCCTTTAAGTGACGTCATCCAAGATGGCGTCCCTTGAATTCCGATTGGCTGATAGAATTCTATCAGCCAATCAGAATTAAAGGTGAAAAAATCCTATTGGCTGATGCAATCAGCCAATAGGATTGAGCTTCAATCCTATTGGCTGATCCAAGGGGTGTTTAGACTCGGGGTTTATGTTAGGGTGTTAGGTGTAAACATAACTTTTGTTTCCCCATGGGAATCAATGAGGCTGAGTAACGGAGCTTTACACTCCTTTATTGCAGGTGTTAGGCTTTTTTTCAGCCGGCTCTCCCCATTGATGTCTATGGGGAAATCGTGCACGAGCACGTAAAACCAGCTCACAGCAGCGCTGGTATTGTAGTGCAGTATGGAGCTCAATTTTGCTTTACGCTCACTTATTGCCTGCTAACGCCGGGTTTTTGTAAACTTGTAATAGCAGCGCTGTAGGGAGGTGAGCGGTGACAATAACTTGCAAGTTAGTACCGAGCCGCTCATAACGCAAAACTCGTAATCTAGCCATAAGTTTTTTTAACCATATTGATGAAACCAAACAATTATCACCTAGCTCATTAGAAGCCCACATTGTTCTCATACCCAAGCCGAAGAACCTTAGACCACCCATCCCATTTATCAACTCAGATGAGAAGATATACGCAAAAATACATTAAACCGATTACCTCCAGATCTGATTCACCAAGACCAGATGGCTTTTGTCCCCAAAAGGCAAGCGAAGGACAATACGGTCAGGGCCCTCAACTTAATCCAATATATTCAAGACAGGGGAATTCCAGGAATTCTTCTGTCAATAGACTCGGAAAAGGCTGGGACTTCCTACGAGCCACATTGATTAATATGGGCCTAAAATATTTTTTTCACTATATTCTCATCCCGATGCAAAACCATTAATATATCGCACATTATCTAACTCATTCACCATATCCAATGGCACGCGTCAGGGGTGCCCTTTGTCCCCCCTGTTTGTCTGCTTTTTTTAGCTGCTAAAATGAAACAAAACCCACTAATCCAAGGACTTAAAATTGGAACTCAAACCTATGTTATGACATTTTATTTTCCATTACAAACCCAAAAACATCAATACCCATATTAATACAGAAATGTAATACCTTTAAGCTACTCTCAAATTTTGCAATAAATACGTCCAAATCAGAAGTTTTAAATATTAACCTAGATAATCCCACACTATACATAGTTAAAAAAAACTAACACCCCACTCACTACATTACCTAGGAATAGAACTAACAACTTAGATGGAAAATACCTCTATAACAAACTCTCTTTCCATCCAAAAAATAATCATAAGAGATCTCTCATCTTGGCTCTCCAAAAATGTATCATGGCTAGGCAGAATAAATGTGCTCAAAATTAACATTTTCCCAAGACTCCTCTACATACTTACAAGCCTTACCATTCCCACTATTTAATAACTATATCCCAAGCCTACAAAAAGCTTTTAGCAATTTTGTTTGGCACAGACAACCTCCTAGAATAAATAAAACAACTATGCAAACCCCCAAACTCCAAGGAGGCCTAGGGATACCCAATATAGCCAAATAAGGCCAAGTCATATTTTTACGAAAGATTGTTGACTGGTGTACACATTATGAACATAAAAGGTGGGTACAACTTGAACACCTTATTTCAAACACACCACATTTAGGTAAACTATGTTGGAATCTGGAGACATCAACGATCAAGTCACTCACAAATTTCCCGCTTATAGTGGAAACATACGGGGCACTATTGTAGACACACACTCCTATATATCCTCAAAGCCCTTCCCCTTAACATAATTAATAGATAATGTTGATTTCACGTTAGGGCTACAGTCTTAAAGCGATACTCCAGACACATTTCATAGAGTTATCCCAATACATTTCCTATTATTATTACTATTCTTTATTTGTAAAGTGCCAACAGATTCCGCAGTGCTATCTAACGAAGAATTACTAACCCAACCAGAATTAATTGATAAGGGATACTACTGCTTTTGCAAATTGGTTTACATACACTCGCGCCCACCACTTTATTACACAACATAAGTATTCTAGAAATGTGGTTAGACCATTAACTAACTTTGAAAATCAATGTTCAACACCCCCTCCACTAATACACGTTCTTTCAACAATCTACAAAATACTGACATTCAACCCACTGGGATATATACTCCCCTTCCTAGAAAAATGGGAAGAAGAACTAGGTATAATAACACTGTCACAAACTAGTATATCTATTTTCCAAAATGTCATCAAAACCTCAATCTCTCTTCCAATGCAAGAAATCAATTTTAAAATACTACACAGATGGTATCTCACTCCAACCAAACTACGACACCTATACCCCAACAGATCTAAACGTTGTTGGAGATGTGGACATGGACATGGCAATATGGCCCACAAGTGATGGTGGCGCAATACTATCCAGAATTTCTGGAGAACTATTATAGGAGAAATAGAAAATATTTTAGATACTCAGTTACCTCTAGACCCTCTAATATGGCTTTTAAATAAGCCTGTTAAAATCAAAACCAAAACACTATCTTAAATTATTTTACATTATGATTAATAGCGCAAAATACATTCTAGCTAAATACTGGAAAAGCAAGGAAGCCCCTTCCATAACAATGTGAACACATACGGCTAGATTACGAGTTTTTGTCGGTAATGGTGTACGGTGTTAACAAGCCTTTTTTTCTCACCGCTCACTTAAAGGGACACTGTACTCAATTTTTTTCTTTTGTAATTCAGAAAGAGCATGCAATTTTAAGCAACTTTCTAATTTACTCCTATTATCAATTTTTCTTCATTCTCTTGCTATCATTTTTTGAAAAAGAAGGCATCTAAGCTTTTTTTTGGTTTCAGTACTCTGGACAGCACTTTTTTATTGGTGGATGAATTTATCCACCAATCAGCAAGGACAACCCAGGTTGTTCACCAAAAATGGGCCGGCATCTAAACTTACATTCTTGCATTTCAAATAAAGATACCAAGAGAATGAAGAAAATTTGATAATAGGAGTAAATTAGAAAGTTGCTTAAAATGTCATGCTCAATCTGAATCACAAAAGAAATTTTTTGGGTACAGTGTCCCTTTAAGACAACGCTGGTATTACAAGTTTTCTGAAACCCGGTATTAGCCGCAGAAAAGTGAGCGTTGAGCAAAATTTAGCTCCACATCTCACCTCAATACCAGCGCTGCATACGATAGTGGTAAGCTGGCTAAACGTGCTTGTGCACGATTTCCCCATAGGAAACAATGGGGCTGAGTCGGCTGAAAAAAAAACCTAACACCTGCAAAAAAGCAGCGTTCAGCTCCTAACGCAGCCCCATTGTTTCCTATGGGAAAATACATTTTATGTTTACACCTAACACCCTAACATGAACCCCGAGTATAAACACCCCTAATATTCCACTTATTAACCCCTAATCTTCCGCCCCCGACATAGCTGAGACCTGCATTATATTATTAACCCCTAATCTGCCGCTCCATACACCGCCGCCACCTACATTATACCTATGAACCCCTAATCTGCTGCCCCCAACATCGCCGACACCTACATTATATTTATTAACCCCTAATCTGCCACCCCCAATGTCGTCAAAACCTACCTACAATTATTAACCCCTAATCTGCCTCCCCCAACGTCGCCGCCACTATAATAAAGTTATTAAGCCCTAAATCTAAGTCTAACCCTAAACCTAACCCCCCCTAACTTAAATATAATTTAAATAAATCAAAATAAAATAACTACAATTAACTAAATTAGTCCTTTTTAAAACTAAATACTTACCTATAAAATAAACCCTAAGATAGCTACAATATAACTAATAATTACATTGTAGCTATTTTAGGATTTATTTGTATTTTACAGGCAACTTTGTATTTATTTTAACTAGGTAGAATAGTTACTAAATAGTTATTAACTATTTAATAACTACCTAGCTAAAATAAATACAAATTTACCTGTAAAATAAACCCTAACCTAAGTTACAATTACACCTAACACTACACTATAAATAAATTAATTACCTAAATTAAATTAAACTAATTACAATTAAAGAAAATAAACTAAAGTACAAAAAAAACAAACACTAAATTACAAAAAATAAAAAAATAATTACAAGAATTTAAAACTAATTACACCTACGCTAATCCCCCTAATAAAATAAAAAAGTCCCCCAATATAAAAAAAGCCCTATCCTATACTAAATTACAAATAGCCCTTAAAAGGGCCTTTTGCAGGGCATTGCCCCAAAGTAATCAGTTCTTTTACCTGTAAAAAAAGTACAATACCCCCCCCAACATTACAACCCACCATCCACACACCCAACCCTACTCTAAGATCCACCCAATCCCCCCTTAATAAAACCTAACACTAACCCCTTGAAGATCACCCTACCTTGAGACGTCCAGAAATCTTCATCCAATACGGGCAGAAGAGGACCTCCAGACCGGCAGAAGTCTTCATCCAGGCAGCATCTTCTATCTTCATCCATCTGGAGCGGGTCCATCTTCAAGCCAGCCGACGCGGAGCATCCTCTTCCAACAACATCCAACTGAAGAATGAAAGTTCCTTTAAATGACGTCATACAAGATGGCATCCCTTGAATTCCAGTTGGCTGATAGGATTCTATCAGCCATTCGGAATTAAGGTAGGAAAAATCCTATTGACTGATGCAATCAGCCAATAGGATTGAAGTTCAATCCTATTGGCTGATCCAATCAGCCAATAGGATTGAGCTCGCATTCTATTGGCTGATTGGAACAGTCAATAGGATTTTTCCTACCTTAATTCCGATTGGCAGAAAAAAAAGTGAGCGGTACACCTGTACCTGCCAGACTCGTAATACCAGCGGGGTTAAAAAGCAGCGTTGGGACCTCTCAACGCTGCTTTTTAAGGCTAACGCAAGACTCGTAATCTAGGTGATAGGGTTTCAGAATTTCTAGAAATAGAGGAATACTATTATATCAAAAACGCTAAAATGGACGTGTTTGCAGAAATTATGTATTTATGGGAATAATACCTTAAGTAATAAACACATACTCATGAATAGCAACAATAGATCCGTTTAATGGTTGCTAATAACTTTACAGTAACTCAAACAATTCGCTTTGTATCTACATATATACATAAAAAAAGGATTAGCTGGGTTTGCTCTACAAAATTTGATGAGTCGTCAACCAACTTTTATACTTAAAGGGACACTCAAGTCAAAATTAAACTTCATGATTCATACAGATCATGCATTTTTATACAACTTTCCAATGTACTTCCATTAACAAAATGTGCACAGTCTTTTTATATTTACACTTTTTGAGTCATCAGCTCCTACTGAGCATGTGCAAGAATTCACAGCATATACGTACGTATATGCATTTGTGATTGGCTGATGGCTGTCACATGATACAGGGGGAGTGGAAATAGACATAACTTTGAAATTTATTTAAAAAAAATCTACTACTAATTTGAAGTTCAGACTAAGTGATGTTGCATTGTCTTCTTATCATGCATTTGTTGATTATGCAAATCTACTGTATTGAGTGGTCCTTTAAAGCAAAATATTATAAGTCAGTATTAAGCAATAATTTCATCCTTTTCTTTTTTCTAAAACCTCCATAAAAGATCTTAGAAATTTAAATGTAATTTTGTAAGGTTTTCTTTTTTCAAATTCCTTTACTGTGTGACTATCTTATATCTTACAGTGCGTTAGGGTAAAAAAGCAGCGTTAAGAGGTCCTAACGCTGCTTTTTTATGGCCGCTGGTATTATGAGTCTTGCAGGTTTAGGGTGACCGCACACTTGTTTGGCCTTACCGCAAAACGACTTACGTAAACTTCGTAAAGTCTTTTTTCTATGGGACTTCCATAGCGCTGGTATCACGAGTCTGTCCTGGGAGGTCAAAAAGTGAGCGGTACAGTCTACCCTGTCAAGATCCCTAACACATTTAAAAGTCAGTAGTTAAGAGTTTTATGGTACAACGTCGTAACATAAAACTCATAACTAAAGTGCTAAAAAGTACACTAACACCCATAAACTACCTATTAACCCCTAAACCGAGGCCCTCCCGCATCGCAAACACTATAATAAAAATTTTAACCCCTAATCTGCCGCTCCGGACACCGCCGCCACCCACATTATATTTATGAACCCCTAATCTGCTCCCCCCAACATCGCCGACACCTACATTATATCTATTAACCCCTAATCTGCCTTCCCCAATGTCGCTGACACCTACATTATTAACCCCTAATCTGCCGCCACCAACGTCGCCGCCACTATATTAAATTAATTAACCCCTAAACCTAAGTCTAACCCTAAACCTAACACCCCCTAACTTAAATATAATTTTAATAAATCTAAATAAATATTCCTATCATTAACTAAATAATTCCTATTTAAAACTAAATACTTACCTATAAAATAAACCCTAAGATAGCTACAATATAACTAATAGTTACATTGTATCTAGCTTAGGGTTTATTTTTATTTTACAGGCAAGTTTGTATTTATTTTAACTAGGTAGAATAGTTATTAAATAGTTATTAACTATTTAATAACTACCTAGATAAAATAAATACAAAAGTACCTGTAACATAAAACCTAACCTAAGTTACAATAACACCTAACACTACACTATAATTAAATAAATTAACTACAATTAAATAAATTACATACAATTAGCTAAATTAAATTACCATAGCTAAAGTACAAAAAAACCCTCACTAAATTACAGACAATAATAAACAAATTACAGATATTTAAAATAATTACACCTAATTTAATAGCCCTATTAAAATAAAAAAAGGTAGAAAAAATCCTATTGTCTGATCCAATCAGTCAATAGGATTGTGCTGGCATTCTATTGGCTGTTCCAATCTGCCAATAGAATGCAAGCTCAGAGCCGCCGGGTTAACCCTGAAGCCTGACAAATGCACCATAGGACGCTCAGAGGTCAAGTACCTGGGCCAGTGAGTGGGCTGTGGGAAACAGCGGCCTGAGCCTGCTAAGGTTGAAAGAGAAAGAGAACAGCACTCCTGAGATGGAACAATAGCTAGAATAACTTCCATGCCTGTTTATTTAAATTGCAACTCAGGGTGCACATTCTTTTAGCACACTATGCCCCTTCACAGAGAAAAAAATATCCTGTAGCATATCAGTCTGATCCTGAACAATGACAGTCCAGCGCCGAAATACCAGGCAATTCTCTGAACAAGGGAAGCAACAACCCCAGACGATCATTTCGGCCATCTGTGGGCCTCGTCAGTGAGGTGCAGTTGTATCTCTCTAAAGGCATGTGTGCAAGGAGTCCACGTCTGGTTTCCCCCATTACTCTTAGGGAGACCCAAGAGTAATTTACATAAATGTGAAGAAAGAGAACAGCACTCCTGAGATAGAACAAAAACTAGAATAACTTCCATGCCTGTTCATTTAAATTGCAACTCAGGGTGTGCATTCTTTTAGCACACTATGCCCCTTCACAGAGAAAAAATATCCTGTAGCATATCAGTCTGATCCTTCTAGGGTTGAGGCAGTGGCGAACTGGCCCAAAAACCGGAACCAAGACCCAAATGCTAGCTTTCCTAGGGACCACCAGATATCACCAGAGGTTTGTCCCCAACTACAGTGCCCTGGCCAAACCTCTAACCGACCTAACCCATAAACGTCTACCCCGACAAGTCCTGTGGTACCCAGAATGTGAGAATGCCTTCCAGAGCCTCAAGTCTTCCTTGGTTTCTGCCCCAGTACTGGCCACTCCTAGCCCAGCTCAACACTTTGGGAGCAGCCTTAAGCCAGGTGGACGAAGAAGGACAAGACCACCCTGTAGCCTACATTGGCCAGAAACTGTTGCCCAGATAGGTAGGCTACGTGACGGCGGAGAAGGAATCCCTGGCTCTGGTATGAACCCTGAAGAAGCTACAGCCCTACCTATATGAGAGAACTTTTACCGTCCCTCAGATCGCAACCCCCTCGTCTGGATTAGCAGAGTTTCTGGGGACAATGGAAGATTGTTGCAGTGGAGTTTAGCCCTGCAGCCCTTCAACTTTGACATTCAGTACAGGCCGGGAAAAAGCAATGGAGACGCTGATGGACTTTCCCGGCAAACTGAATTGGCATAGCCCCTCGGACCACCCCAGGCCGACCCGTGTGTAGATCTAGCCTGGTCTGCCGAACTGGAAGTGGGGAGCTGTCATGGATGCCGGGCTGCAGGGGTTAAACTCCTACCCCCGTACCACCTGCCCCCTCTTCTATCTCAGTGGTTTTGGGCTCCTCAGAGCAACCGCTATCTCCCAGAGCACTTGTTTTCCTTGTTTTTGTTATGTAAACCTGATCTTGAAAGAGCTGTTCTCTGACCGACCCATCTCTCTCATTCCAGCCGGGCCCCTGGATCTACCGACCGTACCCAGCATCCTCCGGAAATCTTTACCTCCAGCCACTTCAGAGGCCTCTTGCCTCAGAGCTCCGATCATTTGACGATTGGTACCCCGTGGGGAGTGTGAGCCAATTGCTGGAGGTGAGCTCCATGGAGAACTGGGGTTTCCGAGCCCCATTCAGCAGACGGCCGGCCCTGTGGAATTGCCGGTCAGCCACAGCAGCTCGGATTCCCAGTCCCCTTTAACTCAGGTCACTCCAGTGGCTACTTGTCCTAGAGCTCCGCTCTCTTGGGGATTTGGACCTCTCAGGGAGGACTGGAGAGGGGCGAGCCCTCTCAGGAACCGGGGGTTTTAGGACCCTCCCTCATTACCCCTTTCCCAATGGCCTTCCAGGTGAATGTTGGCTAGTCCATAACTCCGACCCCCAGACATGGATCAAGGCGCTTTTTGGACTGAAGCTGGGATCCGTCTCATTATCTTTAGGGAATAGGGGCTCCTTTCCACTATCCATTTTATATTAAAGATAGATACATAGACAGACATTATATAAACACACACACAAATCGTGTTTTGTGGAATCATGTTTTGTCGTGTTCTCCAGGCCAAAGAGGAAAAGGACCGTCCAAGCTGTTCACAGTGTCAGGTCCAAAAGTCAGCGTCTGTCATGGTATGGGGCTGTGTCGGTGCTCATGGGATGGGTAATTTGCACATTTGTGAGGGCACCATTAATGCAGAAAGATATGTATACATTTTGAAGCACCATATGCTGCCATCCAAATGTTGTCTTTTCCTGGGATGTCCCTGCATTTTCCAGCAGGACAACGCCAAACCACATTCTGCTCGGATTACAAGCGCATGGTTATTTAAGCAGAGAGTGCGGCTGCTAGCATGGCCTGCCTGCAGTCCTGACCTGTCACCAATTGAGAATGTGTGGCACATTATGAATCACACAATAAGGCAACGAAGACCCCAAACAGATGCACAACTAAAGACATGCATAGTGGATGAATGGGGGAAATTCCATTCCATTTGCTATATTTAACCAAACAGTGTTCTAAGTGTTATTAAAAGAAAAGGTAATGTTACACAGTGGTAAACAGTCAACTGTCCCTTCTTTTTTGTAGTGTGTTGCAGTCATCAGATTTGAAATGATAGTATATTTTTAAAAATACATTACATTCAGAAAGTAAAAACATCAAATAATGTGTTAATAATGTGTTTTTAATTACTCTTTTTGTTAGTTTTTTTTGCATTTTCCCAAACTTTTTCGGAATTGGGGTTGTGTGTGTGTGTGTATGTATGTGTATATATATATATATATATATATATATATATATATATATATATATATATATATATATATATATATATATATGTGTGTGTATACACATTTACCTTTAAATATATTAGGTAGATGATTGTCATTTTTATGGTATCAGTGATATAGGTAACTCTTCCCAAAATGGGGTCATATGCTCCTTTATGTATCTTATTCAAGATTCTAGTGACCCTAACATTATCATCACCCCGTCTGTAGCACAGATCTTCCTGGATCCTACTTGGCATTCACCTGAAAATTAAAGAAATTCTCTTTTTCAATTTCATTGTTGTTTAATTTCCCTAAGAGTGATTTGAGGCCAAGATATAGATTCTGTAAGGGTCTGCCCCAAACTATTAGTAATAAAGAATTATGCACATGACAATTGTTTTCCAATATACATTGAGTTTTTTATTATACCAAAAGCCCTATCTTTGGTGCATCTTAAACAGACACTAAAGTCGAAATTAAACTTTCATACAGTGGGGCAAAAAAGTATTTAGTCAGCCACCAATTGTGCAAGTTCTCCCACTTAAGAAGATGCGAGAGGCCTGTAATTTTCATCATAGGTATACCTTAACTATGAGAGACAAAATGGGGAAACAAATCCAGACAATCACATTATCTGATTTGGAAAGAATTTATTTGCAAATTATGGGGGAAAATAAGTAAAGTATTTGGTCAATATCAGAAGTTTATCTCAATACTTTGTTATATATCCTTTGTTGGCAATGACAGAAGTCAAATGTTTTCTTTAAGTCTTCACAAGGTTGTCACACACTGTTGCTGGTATTTTGGCCCATTCCTGCATGAAGATTTCCTCTAGAGCAGTGATGTTTAGAGGCTGTCGCTGGGCAACACAGACTTTCAACTCCCTCCAAAGGTTTTCTATGGGGTTGAGATCTGGAGACTGGCTAGGCCACTCCAGGACCTTGAAATGCTTCTTACGAAGCCACTCCTTCGTTGCCCGGGCGGTATGTTTGGGATCATTGTCATGCTGAAAGACCCAGCCACATTTCATCTTCAATGCCCTTGCTGATGGAAGGAGGTTTGCACTCAAAATCTCATGATACATGGCCCCATTCATTCTTTCATGTACACGGATCAGTCGTCCTGTTCCCTTTGCAGAGAAACAGCTCCAAAGCATGATGTTGCCACCCCCATGCTTCACAGTAGGTATGGTGTTCTTTGGTTGCAACTCAGCATTCTCTCTCCTCCAAACACGACAAGTTGTGTTTCTACCAAACAGTTCTACTTTGGTTTCATCTGACCATATGACATTCTCCCAATCTGCTTCTGGATCATCCAAATGCTCTCTAGCATACTTCAGACCGGCCCGGACATGTACTGGCTTAAGCAGGAGGACAGGTCCGGCACTGCAGGATCTGAGTCCCTGGCAGTGTAGTGTGTTACTGATGGTAGCCTTTGTTACGTTCGTCCCAGCTCTCTGCAGGTCATTCACTAGGTCCCACCATGTGGTTCTGGGATATTTGCTCACCTTGTGTTCATTTTGACCCCACGGGGTGAGATCTTGCATGGAGCCCCAGATCGAGGGAGATTATCAGTGGTCTTGTATGTCTTCCATTTTCTAATTATTGCTCCCACAGTTGATTTCTTCACACCAAGCTGCTTGCCTATTGCAGATTCAGTCTTCCCAGCCTGGTGCAGGTCTACAATTTTGTTTCTGGTGTCCTTCGAAAGCTCTTTGGTCTTCACCATAGTGGAGTTTGGAGTGTGACTGTTTGAGGTTGTGGACAGGTGTCTTTTATACTGATAACATGTTCAAACAGGTGCCATTAATACAGGTAATGAGTGAAGGACAGAGGAGCCTCTTAAAGAAGAAGATACAGGTCTGTGAGAGCCAGAAATCTTGCTTGTTTGTAGGTGACCAAATACTTATTTTCCACCATAATATGCAAATAAATTATTTCCAAATCAGACAATGTGTGGATTTGTTTCCACATTTTGTCTCTCATAGTTGAGGTATACCTATGATGAAAATTACAGGCCTCTCTCATCTTCTTAAGTAGGAGAACTTGCACAATTGGTGGCTGACTAAATACTTTTTTTGCCCCACTGTAATTCAGACTGAGCACACAATTTTAAGCAACATTCCAATTTACTTCCTTTGTCTAAACGTTTACAGTCTTTTTGTATGCACACTTTATGAGGCACCAGCTACTATTGAGCATGTGCAAGATTCACAGAATATACGTATATGCATTTTGTTATTGGCTGATGGCTGTCACATGATGCAGGGGAAGTAAAATACAAATAACTTTGAAAATTGTCAGAAAAAAAATGTACTACTGATTTGAATTCAAACTAAGAGCTTTTGTGTTGTCTGTTTATTATGCATTTATTGACTGTGCAGTTCTATTGTATTTAGGTGTCCCTAAAAGGGACAGTGCACTGTTAACTCCCTTTTAGGTTTCCAATTCCAATTCCAATAAGTTTCCAACTACTTATTTTACCAGTTGCAGAGTTTATGTGTGGAAAGTACTCATTTAGGTATATTATTGTATATGAAATAGCCATGTCTGCTAATTGAAACCATAACCCAAATAAATAGGCTGAGATTGTAGAGAGATCAGACCTATTTAGCTTATATGTCTAATTATTTATGCGGTCTTCCTTATCTTATTTTTTAATGTTTAGTCAGACACCAATATATAAAGAACAATGGAAAATTAACATTTTTGTATCTCCCTGTCACCTCCCACTGGGAGCATAATTTTACTTTAATTATCAATTTCGCTTCATTCTCTTAGTATCCTTTGTTAAAGGAGCAGCAATGCACTACTGGGAGCTAACTGAAGACAAATTCAAGCCACCAATCAGCAGCTAAATCCCAGTTTCTGAACCTACCTAGGTATGATTTTGAACAAAGGATACCAAGAGAACTAAGAAAATCCAAAAATAGAAGTTAATTGTATGCTTTATCTCAATGACTAAAGAAACATTTTGTGTTTAATGTCCCTTTAAGTGCTGACATTTCTAGTATAGGTGGGGATAAAACAGGCAAACTCAGCTGTCTCAAATGACAGAATAAATAGGCTGACCATATTGCTGCTTTAAAAAGGGACACATATGAAAAATACATGTGTCAGGGCTGTTTAAAGAAATGGCTTTGTATAAGAACCCTCACATATTTATTTTTCATATGTGTTCCTTTTTAAAGCGGCAATATGGTCATCCTAAGAATAAAGAATAAAGGTAAATGAGCTATTTGTAAGCAATTTAATACACTCCAGCAGATATAATAGATCACTGGGAACACATTAAAAGGACATATATATATATGCTTAATTTTCTCCCATTTAATTTGCTTCCAATGATACATTTACCTACTTGAATGCAATAAATAACTTCTTTTACTTTATTTTGGCATTTTGCCTGTGGTATCCATACATATACGGACAGTTTCTATACTTAAGTTTAAGTTAAAGAAAAGCTGTGTAAACATAGCCAGCAGAAGAAATTACACTCCTAGTAGGAGGTAGAAGAGATAAGTAATACAATGTTAATTTCTAATTGTTCTGTGTAAGTATTAGTCTTTGGTTTACAGACAGAGATAATATGAAGAAGCATGTGTGTGTATAGAAAGTGATAAAATAAGGATATCTGATTTCACTGCAAGCTCAACACACTTTGATAGGTTGTGGTTTCAAAAAACAAAACCAGCTAATTCAAATGCAAAAGGAGGAATTTCTCATGTATTTTATACTCTGCAGCAGGTGTAACACATGATGTCATTAAAAACACATTAAGGTAAAAACAATATAAAAATGCACTATCCCTTTAAAGCGGAGAAATTATTAAAGTGCACTTCCCTTTAAGGCTGTGCAGCTCCAATTTTCAAAGTTTCTGTCAAAATTAAACTTTAAAGATAAAAAATACTTTTAAAAATCTTCAAGCAACAGAGTGGCAAAACATACATCTTTTGTATTTTATATAGCTCAGATGATTTATTTTACTGCCTATTAATCCTGTATTCCCTCCACCCCTTCAACCATATCATTTTAATCCCACCTCTTCCTTTACTTCTCAAAGTTACCTTTGTAAACACTTTTCCCATCTACTCATGTGCAGGATTTTACAACCCTCTCTGTCTTGTACAACAAAACCACCCCCATCATAAGACTTCACTTGCCACAGCTTGTGTATAAAAGGCTACCTCTAGATCACTGGTTTTCAAACCTGTCCTTAGACCCCCCCTAACAGATTTTGAGGATATCTGAACTAGAGCACAGGTGAAATAATCAGCCGATTAGTAAACATGGCTATTTTACCTGCTCTCATCCAAGGTAATCCTGATAATCTGGCCAGTTGGAGAGGCCAATCCGGAGTTGCTACTGAAGTAACAGCTGCAATTTTGTTAGCAAAGGCTGCACTGTTTTGCACTCTATCTTATCAACTATGTTGAGGCCAATTAGGGACATATATGTAGCAGGGTTAGACTTGTGTAGTCATATGCATTTTCAGTCTTCAAAGGGGGAAAAATAAATAACAATATATTGCTAAGAAGTAATATTAAGAATTAAACATTTTATATTATAACCTACAAGTGTCTACTTTTACTTTAACACCTGTAAAGGCGCACTGCTGATTTCCAAGCTCTCTACATGCTAATCTCTTCTGTTTACAAACATCAATAGGTATTTGTAACTTTACTTAATCTGTTTCTTTCATATCTTACCCCTGGTACTCTCCTACCTAAGTATCCTTTATTACACTTGGTTTTAACTTTTGCTTATCTGCCTCACTCTGACTCACCTTTTATTTCACATTTTCCTCTTTCAAATTGCCCTCTTCAGAGATTTTCAACTTTTAATGGTGTTTGGATATAATCACCTTTACTCTATTGCAGCTGAATGGTTGTTATAATGACATAGGACTATATTATATTTTCTTTAGATGGTTCATTAGTACTAGTAGGGCATAATAATGAAAACTGAGAGGAATAACACAAAATCTTTGGGGGCTTTTTTGAGCATTAAATTGTAATGTAGGTGTCTACTTCACACCCAGAAATATGCATAGCTACAAAAATATCTCTCAAGGTAAAATTTGCTTTTCTAAATTGATATGGAACTTGCAGTACTGACAAGACTTGTAGCCATGGTAAAAATGATAAACAGGCAATCTGGATAGCCACCTAAAATGTGCTGCACTCACAGGGACTCTGGTCTGGTTGGTCATTTGATGCAATTCTGCAGTTGTTGCTCAAACAATATTTCCATCCTTGAAAGGACAGTGTACTGTAATATAGTTTTTTTTTCTAGCTGCAGATTATAAACGTATGAGAAATTGCTACTTTATTTTTATTTCAAATAGCTGGTTATTTTTTTTTTTAAATTACAACCCATCAAATTAGATTGATCTTGCAGGGAAATCAGTTATCCTTAGTTGATCACTTTCTGCACACACACATGCTTTTTTATATTATCTCTGTAAACCAAAGCCCAATACGTAGAACAAATTAAAATTAACATTGTATTGCTTATCTCTTCTACCTCCTACTGGGAGTGTAATTTCTTCTGCTGGCTATATTTACACAGATTTTCTTTACAGGGACAGTATACACTCATTTTCATATAACTGCATGTAATAGACACTACTATAAAGAATAAGATGCACAGATACTGATATAAAAATCCAGTATAAAATGGTTTAAAAACTTACTTAGAAGCTTTCAGTTTAGCTCTGTTAAAAAGGTAGTTGGAAAGCCCACTGCAAGTGGGAAATAAGATACTCCCCCCTCCCCCTTCTTTTGCATATGAAAAGACCCTTTACACCAGTGATTTTTAACCTTTTTTTTGCCGTGGCACACTTTTTTACATTAAAAAATCCTGTGGCACACCACCATCCCAAAATTTTAAAAAAATCACACATTGTAGCCTAATACAGCATATATATATACACATACACACAAACACACACATACTGTATGTATTGTGCTGTTATGCCATGCCTCCTACAAACTACCCCTGCACTGGGAGTAAAAAACAAGCAAAGTTTAAAAAATATGTCACACTGTTGTCAGTCTGCCGTGGCACACCTAAGGATCTCTCATGGCACACTAGTGTGCCACGGCACACTGGTTGAAAAACACTGCTTTACACAAACAGAAGCAAGCTGGAGAAGGTAGCTGACAGTATTCACATAAAACTTTGGGGCTTGGTTAGGAGTCTGAAAATCAGAGCAATGTTATTTAAAAATAAGCAAAATTATACATTTTAAAAAAAAAAAACTTTATGGGCTTTATAAATAGATCATCTACAAAACATTTATGCAAAGAAAAAATGAGTGTATAATGTCCCTTTAACCTATACTTAAGTATAGAAACTTTTAGAATAGATAGGGATATATCACAGGAAAAATCTGCTATTTTAAATTCTGAAATAAAGTAAAAGGAGCTATTTGCACTCCAGCAGGTAAAGTGGCTCATTGGAAACAAATAAAAGTGGAGACAAATTTAGACTTAACTGTCCCTTTAAAGGGACATTGTACACTAGATTTTTTCTTTGCATAAATGTTTTGGAGATAATCTTTTTATATAGCCCATCTGGGGGTGTTTTTGTAACAATGTATAATTTTGCTTACTTTTTAATAACATTGTGCTGATTTTCAAACTCAATCAAGCCCCCAAAGTATCAGATGTAGACTGATGTCTACAGACTTCCTATTGCTTCTGTTTGTATAATCTGTATCTAATATTCAGGGGGGAGTGTCTGTTCTTCCTGCTTTCCCAGCCCATTTCACTGGATGTCCCAGTCTAACCTCATCAACAGTGCTAAACGGGGAGCTTCTAACTACATTTTTAAAAAGGTTTATACTGGATTTTTAGATCAATATCTGTACATAAACTTCTTTATAGTAGTGTCTATTACATAATGTTATGTCAAAACTGGTGTATACTGTCTCTTTAACCTCAAGGAATGCTGATGACCTGGCTGAAGCATCCTAATAGCCAAAGAAATCTCATACATTTCTATTAATCAGAGGAAGAAAATAGGTCACTAGAATGTTGAAGGATATATATATATATATATATATATATATATGCAGCAAAGTTGTAAATTAATCCAAATCCATTTTCATCAAAGGATGCCAAAATAGGCAAATAACACTATGAAGTGTGTGTAAACTACACCATGGTAAAGGATGGTTTATACATTTGTAAAGTTACTTCAATTTACCAGCCCCTTGTATCATGCAACACCGACTCATAAACATTATAAGTTTTCGCACATGCTCAGTAGAAGATGGTGCTTCATAAAGTGTGCATATAAAAAGATTGTGCACAATTTGATAATGGAAGTAAATTGGAAAGTCTCTTAAAACGGCATGCTCCATCTGAATCATGAAAGATTAATTTTGACTTTAGCATCCCTTTAAAGCGACAAGAAACTTTTATATTTTTCTTTCATGAGTCAGATGGAGCATGCACTTTTAAAGGAACATAAAGCCCAACATTTTATGCATACCATTTTAAACAACTTTCCAATTTACTTGTTTTAAGAAATTTGCTTCATTCTTTTAACATCCTTTTTTTAAGGGAGTACCAATGCACTACTGAAACCTTGCTGAACACATTGTTCAAATGGCAACAGGAATATGTGTGCAGCCACCAATTAGAAGCTAACTCCCAGTGGTGCATTGCTGCTACTGAGAATACCTAGGTATGCTTTTCAACAAAGGATGCCAAGAGAGAAAACAAATTAGATAATAGAAGTAAATTAGAAAGTTGTTCAAAATTGGATGCTCTAACTGAAAAATAAAACAACTTTCTAATTTACTTCTATTATCTAATTTGCTTTTTTTCCTCTTGGTATCCTTTGTTGAATAGCATACCTAGGTAGGCTCAGGGCAGCAATTCACTACTGTGGGCTAGCTACTGAATGGTGGCTGCACATATACAGTGATGGCCAAAAATATTGGCACCCCTGTATTTCTGTCAGATAATGCACCACTTCACCCAGAAAATTGTTGCAATTAAAAATGTTTACGCATTCTCATGTTTATTTCTTTTGTTTGTATTGATATGACACAAAAAGTGGAGAGAAAAAAAGCCAAATCTGACACATTCCATGCAAAACTCAAAAAATGGACTGGACAGACTTATTGGCACCCTCAATTTAATATTTGGTAGCACACCCCTTGGAAAAAACAACTGAAATCAATAGTTTCCTGTAACCATCAGTGAGTTTCTCACACCTCTCTACTGGAATTTTGGGCCACTCTTCTTTCGCCAACTGCTGTTTTCAGATCTCTCCACAGGTGCTCTATGGCAGTGATTTTTAACCTTTTGTTTGCCGTGGCACACTTTTTTACATTAAAAAATCCTGTGGCACACCACCATCCCAAAATTTTAAAAAAATCACACATTGTAGCCTAATACAGCATATATATATATATACATACACACAAACACACACATACTGTATGCATTGTGCTGTTATGCCATGCCTCTTACAAGCTACCCCTGCACTGGGAGTAAAAAACAGGCAAAGTTTAAAAAATATGTCACACTGTTGTCAGTCTGCCGTGGCACACCTGAGGATCTCTCACGGCACACTAGTGTGCCATGGCACACTGGTTGAAAAACTCTGCTCTATGGGATTGAGATCTGGACTCATTGCTGGCCAATTCAGTACTATCCAGTGCTTTGTCTTAAACCATTTCTGGGTGCTTTTTGATGTGTGCTTTGGGTCATTGTCCTGCTGTAAGACCCATGACCTCTGACAGAGACCCAACTTTCTGACACTGGGTCCTACATTGCACCACAGAATTCTTTGGTAGTCTTTAAAGGACCAGTCAACACTGTAGATTTGCATAATCAACAAATGCAAGATAACAAGACCAGGGCCGTCTTTAATATTGATTGGACCCTGGACAAAAATTTTCTTGGGCCCCCCCTCCCCCACCCCATGCAATTTCGCGCTCCACCCCAACATCCCAAAAAACAACTAAATCCATTTTTTTTTTATTATTAGCCCAGCGGTGGATCATCCACTGCTGGGCTAATCATTTAAAAAAATTTTTTTACAAAAATTGCAATATGTGAAACTGGACCTAAGCAGAACTAATAAGTAAATAAATATATAAATTCCTCCACTGTGGATTCATTTAATATTCTTTTGAATGTGATTCTGGTGTGAGGTTAGCTGGTTAAAGAGATTTAGGGCAGCCAACAGGAGCAAAGCAAGGTAAAGGAGGAAGCATTGAGGTGCAGACAAATATAAGTTTACTGACTGGAATAGCAGAACTTCTATGGGAAGCTGTAAAATCTGAGACAGAGAGAAAATAAAAACTATAAAAATAAACCTTACATTAATGTGTGAAGTATCAGCATGACGCTATACATCAGCCACACCAGCACATGTAGCTTCTTTGCTAGGAACAAGTTCCCTCTCACCCTGAACTAGACAATGCTGCATGGGGAGGCGCGTGTGTGCACTCACTTATTCTTCCCACTGACACCTTTCTACAGAGCACTATTCCCCTAAGAAACTTCAGTTAGTTAATCTTAGGGCCACAGCAGAAAGAGCAGGGCTAAGGGGACCAGTAGACATGATGCTGTCTGTCCAAGGCTGCATGGATACAGTGTGAGATGAGTCACACAGCCTCAAGACTGAAGAGAGGAGTGTATGCAGCTGCACAGATGCTCAAATCCTCATGTGCCTGCCGCTCCAGCTTTCTGCTGCATGCGCCTACAGTCAGCCCTACCCAGAAACAATCCCCACCACCAGAGCAGTTACCTGGTAACAGTGGTAACCCCAGTAAGACCTTTTCTGATGCAGTGGGAAATGGCTGGATGCCGAGTTAGGGCTTTGCATTCAGTGCTGCACAGTGCACATCTAAAACAGCACATGGCACTAGCTTGGCATGTCACCGGCACGGTCTGGCACAGTTTTTAAAAAAAATATAAGCAGAGTACTTTTGACTGTGACAGTATTAGGACTGAATGTGTGTGTTCCCCATGTCACATCAGCAGTCTGGTATGAACCATAAAAAAAAAAAAAAATCTTTTTTTTTTTTTTTTTTTAGGACTCTTGGGCCCCTCAACAGAGACTGGGCCCAGGGCAGCTGCCCCTTTTGCCCTGTGTTAAAGACGGTCCTGAACAAGACAATGCAATAGCACTTAGTCTGAACTTCAAATGAGTAGTAGATTTTTTTTTGACAATTTTAAAAGTTATGTGTCTTTCCACTCCCCCTGTACCATGTGACAGCCATCAGCCAATCACAAATGCATACACATACCATGTGACAGCAATCAGCCATTCACAAATGCATACACACTTATATCTTGCACATGCTCAGTAGGAGCTGGTGACTCAAAAAAGTTTAAATATAAAAAGACTGTGCACATTTTGTTAATAGAAGTAAATTAGAAAGTTGTTTAAAATTGCATGCTCTATCTGAATAATGAAAGTTTAATTTTGATTGAGTGTCCCTTTAAATGTCATAATGCCAAATACACAGTCAAGACATCCAGTGCCTGAAGCAGCAAAGCAACCCCAAAACATCAGTGAACCTCCACCATGTTTGACTGTAGTGACTGTATTCTTTTCTTTAAAAGCCTCAGTTCTTTTTCTGAAAACAATAGAATGATGGGCGTTACCAAAATATCTAAATTAGTTGTGTTTTTTTCACCATATTTAGCTAATTTAGAGTTAATTTTTCACTATTTTAACTGGGTGCCGGTGTGATTTCTATATTGTCAGCACCTGTTAATTGATACAGATGAGTTTAATTACAAATTACAGGAGCATCACAAACTTGGAATGCAATTTTGAGAAGGTGCCAATAATTTTGTCCAGTTGGAGGTTTACGCTTTTGGCTTTTTTCTCTCCACTTTTTGTGTCATACCAATAGAAACAAAAGAAATACACATGAGAATGCCTAAACATTTGTAATTGCAACAATTTTCCTGGCGAAGTGGTGCATTATCTGACAGAAATGCAGGGGTGCCAATATGTTTGTCCATGACTGTATCTCTTTTGTCATTGGCTCACTTTGTGCATTCAGCTAGCTCCCAGTAGTGCATTGCTGCTCCTTCAGCAAAAAATACAAAGAGAATGAAGCAAATTTGATAATAGAAGTAAACTGGAAAATCATATGCTCTGTCTGAATCATGAGAGAAAAATGTTGGGTTTAATGTCCCTTTAACTGGATGATTTATATACTTAAAGGATCACTCAATGCAGTAGAATTGCAAGACAATAACACTTACTCTGAATTTCAAACAAGCAGTAGATGTTTTTCTGACAACTTTATTTTTTCTCACATTTTCCGGCCCCCAGTATCATGTGACACACATCAGCCAATCACAGACAAGTATACGTATACCCTATGAGCTTGTGCACATGCTCAGTAGGATAATGTTCCCAGGAAAGTGTGAATATAAAAAGACTGTGTAAAATTTGATAATGTAAGTAAATTGGAAATTGTCTTATAACTTTGTGCTCTGTCTGAATCATAAAAGGTTATTTTGACTTGAGTGTCCCTTTAACTCACAATGTAGCTGTGATTGATTTTCTATATAGAATACAGTTGCAATATAAATAATAGGAATTCAACTGTACATTAGCAATTCTAATAGCACAGACAAATAAAGATTGTGTGATAGGAAAGGGTATATGGACCTACCACAAAATAATCCCATTCTGAGTCACTCTGTGTACCACTCAAACTTTGACATCATTCTAAGCTAATGTGTACAAAAGAATCAAACACAGTGCATATTTGCTGTCCACCAGGGCATAACAATGCTTTCCCTTTTGACCCATTGACATGGGAAAGTATCTATGATACCACAATCATTATTTACTAAGCACCTCTTTTATAGTAATACCATTTTTGGCTATTTTGGCTTTAGCCAAATTAAAGGGACAATGTACTGGGATATTTTTTTCTTTTCTTTAATGTGTTACCAATGATCCATTTTACTTGCTGGGGTGTATTCAATATTTTACTAATATATCCATTACCTTGATTTTGTTAATTAAAATAGCTGTTTTTGCCTCTGGTATCCTTATCTATATTGAAAATGTCAGTAATTAAAAGGACACTGAACCCAAATTTTTTTCTTTCTTGATTCAGATAGAGCATGCAATTTTAAGCAACTTTCTAATTTACTCCTATTATCACATTTTCTTCGTTCTCTTGCTATCTTTATTTGAAAAAGAAGGCATCTAAGCTTTTTGTTTGGTTCAGAACTCTGGACCGCACTTTTTTATTGGTGTATGAATTTATCCACCAATCAGCAAGGACAACCCAGGTTGTTCACCAAAAATGGGCCGGCATCTAAACTTCCATTCTTGCATTTCAAATAAAGATAGCAAGAGAATGAAGAAAATATGATAATAGGAGTAAATTAGAAAGTTGCTTAAAATTGCATGCTCTATCTGAATCACGAAAGAAAAAATTTGGGCTCAGTGTCCCTTTAAGTAATAATTATAGAAAAGATGTGTAAAAAATACATTTTGGAAATAATCATGCTGCCTGTGGAAGGTTGGATAAAGAGGTACTAAAATTTTTAATTAAGTGTTGGTCTCATTGTTTATAGAAAAGTAACATAAGGAAGATTTTGTGTGAACATAAAAAAAAATAACTAATAAGGTCTGCTCTCCCTGTAAGCTCAGGACATTTTATTAGATTGTGGTTTTAATTAACAGAGAATGCTATTTCATATACAAAACTAAACCAAAATGACAAACTTTCCATAAATTGTTAACTCTGCAGCTAGTATAACAAGTCATTATCATATTATTATTGCCATATATTAAAAGGACAGTATACACCGATTTTCCTATAAGTGCATGTAATAGTCACCTACCATAAAGAAGAATATGCACAGTATAAAACTTTTTAAAACTTACTTAGAAGCTTCCAATTTAGCACTGTTAATGAGGTTAGGCTGGGACACCCACTGAAAGGGTCTGGGAAAGCAGGAAGAGCAGACTCTCCCCTGCATATGAAAAGACCCATTACACAAACAGGAGCAAGCAGGAATCTGCAGCCAGCAGTATACATCTGATACTTTGGGGCTTGGTTTAAAATTCTGAAAATCCTCACTATGTAATTTAACCCCTTAATGACCAAGGACGTACGCCACACGTCCTAAAAAAAAAGACAGTTAATGACCGAGGACGTGTGGCGTACGTCCTTGGTCTGGAAAGCAGCTGGAAGCGATCCTGCTCGCTTCCAGCTGCTTTCCAGTTATTGCAGTGATGCCTCGATATGGAGGCATCCTGCAATAACCCCCCTTGGCCATCCGATGCAGAGAGAGCCACTCTGTGGCCCTCTCTGCACCGGATATCGGTGGCCGGTATCGTTGGTGGGTGGGAGCAAGTCTGGGAGGCGGGTGGGCGGCCATCGATGTGCCGAGTGGAGGGAAGGGGGGCGGGATCGGGGGCGGGGGGGACGGGAGCGCGCACGGGAGCACGCGCGTGCACGGGGGGCGGCAGGCTGGCGCGTGCACGGGGCGGGAGCGAACCGCTACACTACAGAAAAATAAAATTGTTAAAAGTTAAAAATAAAATGTTTTCAAATAAAGAAATAAACATCTAAGTGATCAGGAAGGGGTGGGGGGTTGGTCTTGGGGGGGGGGGGGAAAGCTACACTACAGAAAAGGGCATTTTTTTTAAAAAAAAAGGCACATTTGTTGCTAAACTGGGTACTGGCAGACAGCTGCCAGTACCCAAGATGGCGCCCATTAAGGCAGAGGGGGAGGGTTAGAGAGCTGTTTGGTGGGGGATCAGTGAGGTTGGGGACTAAGGGGGGATCCTACACAGCAGCATATGTAAATATGCCAAAAAAAACCCAAAAAAGCCCAAATATAGCTTTTATTTTAGTACTGGCAGAGTTTCTGCCAGTACTTAAGATGGCGGGGACAATTGTGGGGTGGGGGAGGGAAGAGAGCTGTTTGGGAGGGATCAGGGGGTCTCATGTTTCAGGTGGGAGGCTGAGCTCTACATTAAAGCTAAAATTAACCCTGTAAGCTACATAATTAACCCCTTCACTGCTAGCCATAATACACGTGTGAAATGCAGCGGCATTTGGCGGCCTTCTTATTACCAAAAAGCAACCCCAAAGCCATATATGTCTGCTATTTCTGAACAAAGGGGATCCCAGAGAAGCATTTACAACCATTTGTGCCATAATTGCACAAGCTGTTTGTAAATGATTTCAGTGAGAAACCTAAAATTGTGAAAAATGTAAAGTTTTTTTTAATTTGATCGCATTTGGCGGTGAAATGGTGGCATGAAATATACCAAAATTGGCCTAGATCAATACTTGGGGTTGTCTACTACACTACACTAAAGCTAAAAGTATCCCTAAAAGCTCCCTACATGTTCCATAATTAACCCCTTCACTGCTGGGCATAATACACGTGTAGTGCGCAGTGGCATTTAGCAGCCTTCTAATTACTAAAAAGCAACGCCAAAGCCATATATGTCTGCTATTTCTGAACAAAGGGGATCCCAGAGAAGCATTTACAACCATTTAAGCCATAATTGCACAAGCTGTTTGTAAATAATTTCAGTGAGAAACCAAAAGTTTGTGAAAAAAATAGTAAAAAAGTGAACGATTTTTTGTATTTAATCGCATTTGGCGGTGAAATGGTGGCATGAAATATACCAAAATGGGCCTAGATGAATACTTTGGGATGTCTACTAAAAAAAAATATATACATGTCAATGGATATTCAGAGATTCCTGAAAGATATTAGTGTTCTAATGTAACTAGCGCTAATTTTGAAAAATAATGGTTTGGAAATAGCAAAGTGCTATTTGTATTTATGGCCCTATAACTTACAAAAAAAGCAAAGAACATGTAAACATTGGGTATTTCTAAACTCAGGACAAAATTTAGAAACTATTTAGCACAGTGTTTTTTGGTGGTTGTAGATGTGTAACAGATTTTGGGGGTCAAAGTTAGAAAAAGTGTGTTTTTTTTCAATTTTTTCCTCATATTTTATAATTTTTTTTATAGTAAATTATAAGATATGATGAAAATAATGGTATCTTTAGAAAGTCCATTTAATGGCGAGAAAAACGGTATATAATATGTGTGGGTACAGTAAATGAGTAAGAGGAAAATTACAGCTAAACACAAACACCGCAGAAATGTAAAAATAGCCTTGGTCCCAAACGGACAGAAAATGGAAAAGTGCTGTGGTCATTAAGGGGTTAAAAATAAGCAAAACTATACATTTTTCAAAAACACCCCCAGATCGGCTATATAATTGGATCATCTACCAAACATTTATGCAAAGAAAAATCTAGTGTACATCCCTTTAAGGAGAAAACAAATTTAACAGTACACTGTCCCTTTAACATTTATTCTAAGAATTCTAAAATCAGTTAATGAATTGCATTTTATGTATGAATTTTAGTTATTTCATATCACGATCTTCATACCAGACTTGCAAAACTGGAAAAACAGGCTGAATATTCAACAGCAAGGTTTTTTTTTTTTCTTTGTGTGACCAACGTGTAACACTTTTCATGTAACATGTAAACATACACAATTGGGAGCTGATCCACCAATTACTTTGAAGTTATGTTTGATGTTCACTGATGTAAGAAATTCCCCAAACTGGGCGTGAATTTTCATTGACTAGTGTTGAACTCTTTAGTGTTTGCTCACTGCACCTCAAGCAGTAACAATTTTACTTATAGATACAATAGTTTATTTTAAAAAAATGGGATCTAGTTTTTTTGCTGCTTAGGTTTTTTTTTAAATTAAAAAGGTGTGAGGAGTAATATTTTTGAACCAACAGTTTATTTGAAATGCAAATTTTATGTTAGTGTAGTATTTTCTGCAATTTTTATTTCTGCCTTATATGATAGTGTTGATACATTGTGTAATGTAGGATTTGTTCAGTAGCCCAAAACACCACTCAGCTAAAACACTAGGTAACTAAGGGCGAGATTACATATACGGCGCAGGCTTCGGCGCAAGCGCACAAACCCGCACCACCTGTAATTTCACCTTTGCACATCGGGCTATTACATATAGAGCGCCGGCAGTTCATAAAGTGCCGTAAGTCTGATAAACTAGCAATATCCAGAAATACACATTTCTGGAGTCGCTAGTGACTTACGGCACTTTAGAAACTGCCGGCACCTAAGAAAAACAAAAAAAAATATAAAATCTACTGTAACAGTCTAACACGCCTCCCAAAAATAAGACCAACACGTAAAAACCCCTATATCCGCCATCAAACCCACATCGGAACTAATAAAAGTATTAACCACTAAACCGACCTGCAAAAGAGCTGTTTATCTTGGGGCAATGCCCCGCAAAAAGTCCTTTTAAGGGCTACTGGTAGTTTATTCTTAGATTAGGGGGTGTTTTTATTCTGGGGGGGCTTTTTATTTTCATAGGGATTAGGCATAATGTTTTAAAATTTGATCATTTTGTTTTTTATTTTCTGTAATTTTAGATTTTTTTTATATTCTGCAATTGTAGCTTAAAGGGACAGTCTACCCCAGAATTTTAATTTTGACAAGACTGTCCTTTTACTTTATACTTTTTTTTTAATTTTTAAAGTAATGTTAGTTTTTTTTATTTTAATAGTAACTTTAGTATTTTGTAATTTAGGTAATTTTGGTTCATTTAGGGGGTGTTAGGTTAGGGGGTGTTCGGGGCTTAGTAATTTAAATATTTATTTGCTTTGTGCGCTTTGGCGGTTTAGGGGTTAATACTTTAATAGGTAGTTTGCGTTGTGGGTTAATGGTGGATGGGGGATTGCAGTTCACAGGTAGATAGATATTGCGCATGTGTTAGGTGTTAGTTTCGGGAATTACGGTTTTGGGAATTACGGTACTCCCATACTCAGCGCAAGGCTTGCTGCGGCTGCCTTTGTGTGGCGAGGTGAAAATGGAGTAAGATTTCTCAATTTTCGCAGTGTCCTTGCGTTGAATATTGGATACCAATTTGCAACGCAGTCCCATGTTAGCTTATGGGAGTAAAAACAGGTGATATATATGTGCTGCATTTATATGCGGCGCTGTATATTGGCAACCAAAACCATGTAAAAACCAGCGTTGTCGGTTTTCGCGGGCAACGCCGCATATGTAATAGAGCTCCAAGAAATCATATTTGTACCAAATTTGGTTAATTTGCGTATTATATACTGTTAAAATAAATGAATTAGCAGTAACCAATTCCATGTGTAATTTCTTCACTAGAATGTTATTATAATCTAATTTTATTTGGAAGTATTATTTAGCATAAGGATGAGTAAAATGTAATATGGCCCGGGAAGACTATGGGGCAAGATATGTAAAAAAAAAGTTAAATGTAAATGTTAAAAACAACAAAAAAAACCTGTTCAAACTGCATTATTTTGATGTACCTCTAAGTTTTCTTAATTTTTATTGGCACAAAAGGGGATAATAGACATTAATAGGTCATGGAACCTTTTAACCCTTTCGTGCCGGGGTTAACATGTCTACATAGGAACATCGTGCATGTGATAACGAGATTTCAACGATTGGATCGCGTCAGGGGGGCGTCCCTATGATGCTAGGCACGCCCTCCAGACCGTGATCCCATCAGGGAAGCACCAGTGGCTTCAGGAAAGCCAAGCGGTTAGGACATTGTATTCGGCGTTAAAAGGTTAATGCATGAATGACTTTGTTATACATGTGTTTTCAAAAAATCACAACAATGTTCAGGTTTAAACAATATAAATCATAAAGAAACCATCCTCTTGTTTTTGTTAATATATTATCCTTTGCAAAGAAAAAAATACTGTGAAAGCTATACAAATACACACGTTATTAAATACTCCCTGTACTTAATAGGAAAACAAATTTTATCTGAATATTATTAGTTGATATATTTTTTGTACCACAGACAATTATCAAATCGTTCAGGGTAAGGGTGCCACATACTTTTCAAAAATGTCGGGATTGTCACAAAGCAATAAAAACTGCGAACCAGTGCCCTGTACTGGTTTATTTTAATAGCATATTATAAATACATAAAGCTACAATCTTCCAGAGTCCATAATATGAGATCTCATAGTAGATTATTTGTATAAAACGTTGTTGTGTTTATTTGTTTTCGCTATTCCCACTTTATTTAACTAAATGAAATATTATTTGAATTAGAAACCAAAAATAAAAATAATGTTGGGAATACTATGGGTAATGAGGTTTTAATTATTTTCATGTATTACACCAATATATTGGAAAAGTCTACAATTATAATTATTGAAACTGCAGTTGAATATTAGAAATTTCCTTTGTATATGTGTTGAAGGGATCTTTAAAAATAGACACATTTTCCCAGAAGCCTTTGTAACCTGCTTTTGACCCAGCTCCACTACACTGAATAGTACCCCTTGCTCTTCTTGAGCAAACAGAACACCGTTTGTTAGTGGGCTTTACCTGTCTGAACAGGTGTCAGCCATAACTTTCTTTTGAGGTGAATGAAAGGTCATATTGTTCTCTACCTGTCGAAAAAGTTGATTTTACCAGTAAATAGAAGGAGATTTATTTAATGCAAATCTCACTGGGAATCACTATCAACATAGTTATTTAGTCAGGAATTATTTAAAAGGACATTCCTTCACGTGTACAAATAAAATGTTTTTTTTTTTATTAGTGTATTTTATTTTTAAACAAAATATTTTATTTACTATATATTTAAAGAGATAGGGAAATCAGAATGAATATTTTATCGTTTAGACAAAGCATTCAATTAAAAAGAACAACTCTGCTTTGTTCTCTTGGAATCCTTTGTTGAATAGTACACCTAAGTAGGCTCAGGTCTTTAGTACTCAATGATAGCAGTGTTTGCAATAATTTGTAGGATTTGTACAAACTTTGTTGCAAATATTGCTCCCGTACAGTGCTAAAGCCATGTCACTCCTGAATGAAACACAGTTGATAACAGAAGTAAATAGGAATGTCTTTTTACAATTGCATGTTCTGACTAAATCATAAACATGTAATTTAGATTTTACTGTCCCTTTAAATCCTATTTGATCCATAATCAAAGTTACACTACAGGAACACCCCCATTCTGCTTCAAATCAGGATATTATGTCCAGTAATTAGTGTTGCCATATTGTCCCTTTAAGAGAGGACACTTATGAAATATACCGCTTTGTGCTACAATGTAACTACAGGACCCACCATTGTGACATGCTAAAAGAACTAAACTGGCTGACACTGGAATCCAGACGTACCCTCCATCTTTCCTGCCGTGTTTAAGAGCCTTTCTGGGAAGCTCCCACCCTACCTGAGCAGAATGCTCTCCCCAGCTATTCCCACCTCCTATAACCTCCGATCCAGTACCAGCACATTATTTAGTTTGCCTCAATACAGAAAGAAAGCAGCTCGATCCTCGTTTTCCTACCGAGCGCCACAATTATGGAATGACCTCCCGCACACTTTCAAACCTTCCCGAAGCCTAATATCCTTTAAGAGATCCCTCTCTACATATCTCAAAACAGAATGCACCTGTCATGGTTGATTATATATTTCTTACCTGTTCTATGTAAAATTTTTGCATATATTGTATATTATTATTGTTTTTGAATTTTATTGTACCCTATTGTGTCAATGCAATGTTTTGTGGACCCAGGACATACTTGAAAACGAGAGAAATCTCAATATATCCTTCCTGGTAAAATATTTTATAAATAAATAAATAAATAAATAAATATATGTCAGGGGCTGTTATAATGTTTGGATAGTGTTCCATTATAAGAACCCTGACATATGTATTTTTCATATGTGTCCCCCCTTAAAGCGGCAATAGGGCAACCCTACCAGTGATAGGATACACATGTATGCTTGCCTTTCATTTGCTCACTAGCTATAATCTCGTCTTGATTAGCACAGGGTCACAATTTATACTATGGGGCCTATTTATCAAAGGTCTTGCGGACCTGATCCGACAGTGCGGATCAGGTCCGCAAGACCTTGCTGAATGCGCTCTCCACATTTAACATTGCACAAGCAGCTCACAAGAGCTGCTGGTGCAACACCGCCCCCTGCAGACTCGCGGCCAATCGGCCGCCAGCAGGGGGGTGTCAATCAACCCGATCGTACTCAGAGCAGGCGGACAGGGTTTAGACCGCTGCTTCATAAATTGTGTTTCTGTCGAGTCTGAAGACTCGCCAGAAACACGGGCCCACAAGCTCCGTTCGTAGCTTGATAAATGGGCCCCTAATCCCCTTGCAAGGGATGAAAATATATAATACAAAAAGAATATGTTTCAAATAAAATGCTAATCTGTCGAAACCATAAATATTTCAAGAGACAAGTCAAGATTAAACGTTAATGATTCAGATAGAACATGCCATTTTATACAACGTTTCTATTTACTTCTATTTTCACTTTTGCTTAGTTCTTTTGGTATCCTTTGTTAAACAGTATTCTCAGGTGAGCTCACAGTTGTGCGCGGCTTTAGCCATCTGGCAGCAGTGTTTGTAAAAATGTTTTTTTTTGTTTGTTTGTTTTTTAATCCATTTATTTCAGACTCAGCAATGTAACAGCAAAAGGGAGAAAAAAAATAGTTTACATAAAATATACATATTATAAAGAAAATATATCTTCAAGTTCAACAAAGAAAATAAATCAGCATATACTTATAGATTCTCATTACATCATTACATTGCATTTTATACTTTCCCATACAAAGAAACAAACAAAAACAGACAAAAGAAAAAAAATACCATTCCCTTAGTTATACTGGTCTATCTTATTTGAATAAGTGAGGCCTAACACCACAAACCTGATATATAGTTAATACCCCTAAACTGTTTTATGGGTATTAACTATATATATCATATGTAAAAATGTTTATAGCCATGTTAAACATAGTTGCAAACCCTGCTGCCGCAGAGTGTCAGTAGCATTCTAATGCAGCAGTGAATGAACACTGCTGCCAGATGGCTAAAGATACACATACTCCTGAGCTCACCTAGGGTTCCTCTTTAACAAAGGATTTATAGAGAATTAAGCAAAATTTGAAATAGAAGTAATTGAAAAGTTGTTTAAAATTGTATGCTCTATCCAATCCATGTAAGGTTAAGTTCGACCCTTTGACTTTATTGTCTCTTAAAGGAATACTAACCCCTCATTTTTTCTTTCATGATTCAGATAGAGCATGCAATTTTAAGCAACTTTCTAATTTACTCCTATTGTCAATTTTTCTTTGTTCTCATGTTATCTTGATTTGAAAAAGCAGTAATAAAAGGTTAGGAGCCGGCCCATTTTTTAGTTCAGCCCCTTGGTAGAGCTTGCTGATTGGTTTGCTACATTTAGCCACACATCAGCAAGTGCTACCCATGTGCTGAACAAAAAATGGTCTGGCTCTAAAGCTTACAGTACTGCTTTTTCAAATCAAGATAGCATGAGAACAAAGAAAAATTGTTAATAGGAGTAAATTAGAAAGGTGCTTAAATTCTCATGCTCTATCTGAATCATGAAATAAAAAAATTGGGTTTAGTATCCCTTTAAAGTCCTTTAAAAGGATTTTACCCACAATCAAACTAACACTTCCACACCTCAGGAACACCCCCATTCTGCTTCAGACCAGGATATGCCCAGTAATAGAGGTAATCCACATGTACGCCTGTTTTTTATTTGCTCACTAGCTGTATTATCACAAGGATCACAAGTTACACTATGCTTTCAATTCTTTTGTCTATTAAAGGGATATAAAACCCATTTTTTTTTCTTTCATGATTCAGATAGAGCATGTGATTTTAAGCAACTTTCCAATTTTCTTCTATTATCTAATTTGCTTTTTTCTCTTGATATTATTTGCTGAATAGGATACCTAGGTAGGCTCAGGAGTTGCTGATTGGTGGCTGCACATATATGCATTATCTTATTAGCTCACCCAATGGCATCTATTTATCAAGCTGTCAACCGCAAATACGCTGGAATTCCGCAGCGTATTTGTGGCGAGCCTGATTCGCCTTAGTTATCAAAGGCTAGAGACCGGCAAAAGTAGAATTTAATGACGTAACATACGATCCGCCAGACTCAGTCCGACACAGATCGATGCTTACATCACTCCAGATGTTCCGACCGCAAGTTCGGCACAATCTGACTACTTTTGCTAGTTATCAAAGAACTAGCAGGTACGCTCGGCACTTTTCCGGCCCATCATACCTGGTTTTCAATCCGCCGCCCTGGAGGCGGCAGATGCCATAGGAATCAATGGGATATCCCATTGATTCCTATGGGAAATGTCTACACCTAATACCCTAACATGTACCCCGAGTCTAAACACCCCTAATCTGCCCCCCCTACACCGCCGCCACCTACATTATACTTATTAACCCCTAATCTGCCGCCCCTACACCGCCGCCACCTACATTATACTTATTAACCCCTAAACCGCCACTCCCGGACCCCGCCGCAACTAAATAAAGTTATTAACCCCTTTAATTACATTGTAGCTATTTTAGGATGTATTTTTATTTTACAGGCAACTTTGTAAAGGAACCTTCATTCTTCGTTAGGACGTTAATGGAAGAGGATGCTCCGCGTTGGATGGCTTGAAGATGGACCCTCTCCGCTCCGGATGGATGAAGATAGAAGATGCCGCCTGGATGAAGTCTTCTTCCCGTCTGGAGGTCCTCTTCTGCCCGGATCGGATGAAGACTTCTGCCCCTCTGGAGGTCCACTTGTGCCCGGCTGGGTGAAGATGTCTCAAGGTAGGGTGATCTTCAGGGGGTTAGTGTTAGGTTTTTTTAAGGGGGGTTTGGGTGGGTTTTAGAGTAGGGTTGGGTGTGTGGGAGGTGGGTTTTAATGTTGGGGGGGTTGTATTTCTTTTTTTACAGGTAAAAGAGCTGATTACTTTGGGGCAATGCCCCGCAAAAGGCCCTTTTAAGGGCTATTTGTAATTTAGTATAGGGTAGGGAATTTTATTATTTTGGGGGGCTTTTTTATTTTATTAGGGGGCTTAGATTAGGTGTAAGTTTAAAATTCTTGTAATTATTTTTTTATTTTCTGTAATTTAGTGGGGGGGGGGTTGTACTTTAGTTTATTTTATTTAATTGTAGGTAATTGTAGTTAATTAATTTAATTTATTTAATTGTAGTGTAGTGTTAGGTGTAATTGTATCTTAGGTTAGGATTTATTTTACAGGTAATTTTGTATTAATTTTAGCTAGGTAGTTATTTAATAGTTAATAAGTTATTGCACCTAGTTAAAATAAATACAAAGTTGCCTGTAAAATAAAAATAAATCCTAAAATAGCTACAATGTAATTATTAATTATATTGTAGCTATCTTAGTGTTTATTTTACAGGCAAGTATTTAGTTTTAAATAGGAATAATTTATTTAATTATAGGAAAATTTATTTAGATTAATTTAAATAATATTTAAGTTAGGGGGGGGGGGGTGTTAGGGTTAGGGTTAGACTTAGGTTTAGGGATTAATAAAATTAATATAGTTGTGGCGGTGTAGGGGGGGCAGATTAGGGGTTAATAAATATAATGTAGGTGGCGGCGGGGTCCGGGAGCGGCGGTATAGGGGGGTTAAACAATTTATTTAGTTGCGGCGGGGTCCGGGAGCGGCAGTTTAGGGGTTAATAAGTATAATGTAGGTTGCGGCGGTGTAGGGGCGGCAGATTAGGGGTTAATAAGTATACTGTAGGTGGCGGCGGCGTAGGGGGGGCAGATTAGGGGTTAATAAATATAATGTAGGTGGCGGCGGGGTCCGGGAGCAGTGGTTTAGGGGGTTAAACAATTTAAAATGTTATGATCTGTCTGATTCAAGAAAGAAAATTTTTGGGTTTCATTATTATATTATTATTATTATTATTAATAATAATATTATCAGTTATTTTTAGAGCTCCAACAGATTCTGCAGCAAGGTCTAATATGCAAGGTAGCATTTATGGGAGACAAATGAGTAGAGGGCCCTGCCAAGAGTTGCACTGTTGTAAATCAGTTCTCATTAAGGTGGTCTTCAAAACAGCTGGACTCATAGGCTTACATGCTAAGGGGGTTCAGAGGATGACAAAGGAAAATAACTGAGGTAAGAAAATGTTAGTGTATATTTTATGCATCTCTGAAAAGTAGAGTCTTTAAGGAGCGCTTGAAACTTTGAAAACTAGGGGAGGGTCTTGTGGAGTGAGGCAGAGAGTTCCACAGAATAGGAGCCAATCAGTATATGTCCTGTAGACAGGAGTGTAAGGAGGTAACAAGAGAGGAGGAGTAAAGGAGGTCAGGAGCAGAGGGAAGGGGAATGGAGGAAGAGAATCTGGAGACAAGGTCTGAGATATGGGGGGAGCAGTGTTATTGAGGGCCTTAAATGTCAGGATTTTTTTTTTTTTTTACGCTAGAGGAAGCTAGTGAATGGAATTGGCAGAGAGGTGCAGCAGATGAGGAGTGACATGCACGGAATATCAGTCTGGCAGAGGCATTCATTATGGATTGTAGACGGCAGCTAGGTAGGACAGAGAGGATGGCGTTGCAATAGTCAAGGCGGGAAATGAAGAGTGTGGATTAAAATCTTAGTTGTGACAAATTTCAAAGATGTTTTTAAAGTGGAAATGGCAGGAATTGGCCAAAGACTTGATGTGAGGAATGAAAGAAACAGCTGAGTCAAGCATGACCCCAAGACATTGGGCATGCAGAATTGGGGTAATAATCTTATTGTCAACAATTAAAGAAAGTTGGGGGATAGAGATTTTGGAAGAAGGGGGAAAATAAGGAGCTCAGTTTTGGTGAAATTTAGCTTAAGTTAGTGAGAGGACATCCAGGATGAAATATTAGAAAGACAGTTAGTGTTATGAGTTAGCAAGGAAGGGGATATAATAAAGAAGGAAAATGTAAAAAAAAAAAATGCTGGAAGAAATATACCTATGTCCTTTGAAAACATTCTCAATCTCCACAAGAATAGGAAACTTTGACAATCATGAAATATAATTAACTTGGAGACATTGAAGTCTATGGGGAAATACGTTAATGTGTTTGCGATATTCGAAGTTCGGCTTTTTGTGGGCATTGGGTTAGTGCTTGTATTGCAAGTTGACAGTAAAAAGATTTCACACAAGCAATAACCGACGCACACCAAAACCTTACTTACTTCTAGCAAATTTATGCCAGATTAAAAGTGGGCACAAATTAATGCTTTCGCTCGAACATTAATTGTGCTAGAAGTAAGTAAGCTTTTTGCGCTAGTCAGGTTGTGCTCATATTGCATGTTGAAAGTAAACTGTTTTCGCTCTCGCGCTAACACGACAAGCGTAAAAAGCCAAAGTTAGAATACCACGTGCGCATTCACGTATTCCCCATAGAAGTCAAAGGAGAAATAAAAAGTGCAAAAAAAAAACCTTACACTACACTCATGCGCAAACCTGATTGCATATTCTCATGTTCGCTAACCCAACATGAAAATATGAATATTTCACATTCCAATGTTCTTCATATAGCAGAAAATGTTCTATTTATTCATAAATATATATTTCTAAATATATCTGATGGTATTTTAGTACAACATATATCTTTACCTATTGTATATACATGATTATATATAGGTATAGTTATATACAGATATATATAGGAATATTATTATTATTATTATCAGTTATTTATAAAGCGCCAGCATATTACACAGTACTATACATACACATCAGGTACAGTAAGGTTACATTACAGTTGTAAGTGTAATAATTGAGTTATACAAAAGGAGAGGAATGTTCTGCCCTTGAGCACAATCAGTAGTAGTTCACTTTAAATACAAAGTGGCGTAGAGTTAGAAAGGCTCTCAAGCTTACAATCTAAAGGAGAGGGAATGGACACAGAAGGTAAGGGATAAGGGAATCATGTCTGACAGGGTAAACTGAGAGGGAGTGATGACATAGGGAAACTATAAGAAAAGTGTGTGATGAGTGAGCAAAAGAGGATTGGAAAAGTGTAACAGAATGTGGTAAAGTGTCAGTACAGAGGCTGTGAATATGAAGTAGTTTGTCTATCCTGGATCCTTAGTGACAGTTGTACCTAATTACTGTTAGGAGGTGTGTATGTGTATATATATATATATATATATTCCAGTGGTCCAGTCAGACCAGCTCTAAGAACACCTGATCTAATCTGATATTAGAAGGAAAACCTAAGACTGCTAATGTCTGAGTCTAAGGGTGCAAGGAGGAATCAATAATAACAAATGAATCTGAAGCAGCATGAAAACACAAGGCCTTTGATAAAGCCTAAAACAGACGAAACGCGTCAGGGGGGTTGTGTGGGACGATGGGGTCCCATTAACTGTTGTTTTTTAACTCATATCTATCGTAGCTGTAAAAATACCAGTTATACAGTCTTAGTGGACAGAGAACGAGTGATTGGTGGTGAGGTCACGTACCTCGACAAGTGGCAACATTATATTGCAGTGTTTGTTACAATGATTTTGACAAGGATTATGAGACTAGATATATTTACAGTATAGATAGTGTTTATTAATGCCTGAATGCAATATTTTGCATAAAGACGGATAAAGCACATAAATAACTACTTAAAGCCCTGTTCAAAAGAATAGTATAACAAACATTGAAGCATATAGGTGTACCGGATTTTGAGGCTGATAATAGCCCTTACAAAAGTATAATAATAACTAATAGAACTCAAGAGATACTCCAACACTCTTGTGCAGATATAATAACAATATTGACAACAGTGTGATAATCAAACGTTTTAAATTTTAAAGTACACACTTTCTACGCAAACAGCTTTTCAATTGGGAAGGTTGTAATTGTAATTGTGAATGTTGTGAATGCGAACTATGAATGATGCATGATTGATATCAAACATATTTTTTTTTTAAAAAATCTTTATTTAACCATCAGTAGAGATAAACAATACTTTAAATTCAGAAACAAAAATAATCCACACATTATGGCGTCACGCAGGACCCAATAAAGGCTACGCAAAACATTTGTCATTAATCAAAATGACATTCTCTACTGTGGGCATTTTATCTATTACATAAAAAAACATACTCATAGGCCTTAAAAAAAAAAAAAAAAAAAAAAAAAAAAAACACAAAGGGAAGGACGGACCCCCTCCAAAGTCCACCTCCAACCCTCTCACCGCACTCAAATTAAGATAACAGCCAAATCCTGGGTAGGTGCCCAGCATAAATCTGCATTTGCACGTATGCTGATTTTATTAGAGGTTTAACTAAAGAGATTTGCTCTGCCTCCGGAAGAGATAAAATATACCCTTTCCAATGATTCAGAAAGACCCCTAATTGGGCATCTGTAGGATTCTGTAGATTACACTGCTCTGACAAAAATTGCGCAGTCAGGGCCTTTTTAAGATCTGTCAATCTAGGTGCTGCTTGTGCTTTCCTTGAAATTTTGCTAGAAAAAATATTGCCAATGGATGAATATGGAAATCCAACAATAAAGTCATATTCATCCAATACGACACTTTAGCCCAAAATTGTACGATTTTTGGGCATGCCCATAAACAGTGAAAAAGATCTGCACTGGACGCACTACATCTGGAACAAACATTACTTTTCCTCTACCAATTAGATAATTTATCTGGTGTTAGATATGTCATTAAACTGATCTTAATTTGGGATTCTCTCCATGACGTCAGGACCCAGGCTTTCTCAGTTATTTTAAACAAGTCAATTATTACTTGTGTATCAATGTTAGGGAAGAACCTTGTCCATTTGAAAGCTATAAGTTCCAATTGCTGCAACAAGAATCTTTGATTGAGTAGTACATAGAGAGACGAAATTTAGTAAATACCTAATTGATATAAATTAATTCTACTCTGTAGGTCTGCAAGCGACCAGTCTAAGCCAAATTTTTGTCTTAATTCTGTACAATAATGTCTTAACTGTAAATATGCATAAAAATCTTGATTACCAAGCCCATATTGTTGCCGTAAATCAGAAAAAGCTAGTGGAAAATAGTCAGAGTTCAAAATTTGTATAACATATTTCAAGCCTTTATTAGCCCATTGTCTGAATACATTATTTGTTAACCCGGGAGCAAAATTAGGGTTGTCTGTAATGGATAAAAATTTAGACATACAGGGAGTGCAGAATTATTAGGCAAGTTGTATTTTTGAGGATTAATTTTATTATTGAACAACAACCATGTTCTCAATGAACCCAAAAAACTCATTAATATCAAAGCTGAATAGTTTTGGGAGTAGTTTTTAGTTTGTTTTTAGTTATAGCTATTTTAGGGGGATATCTGTGTGTGCAGGTGACTATTACTGTGCATAATTATTAGGCAACTTAACAAAAAACAAATATATACCCATTTCAATTATTTATTTTACCAGTGAAACCAATATAACATCTCAACATTCACAAATATACATTTCTGACATTCAAAAACAAAACAAAAACAAATCAGTGACCAATATAGCCACCTTTCTTTGCAAGGACACTTAAAAGCCTGCCATCCATGGATTCTGTTAGTGTTTTGATCTGTTCACCATCAACATTGCGTGCAGCAGCAACCACAGCCTCCCAGACACTGTTCAGAGAGGTGTACTGTTTTCCCTCCTTGTAAATCTCACATTTGATGATGGACCACAGGTTCTCAATGGGGTTCAGATCAGGTGAACAAGGAGGCCATGTCATTAGATTTTCTTCTTTTATACCCTTTCTTGCCAGCCACGCTGTGGAGTACTTGGACGCGTGTGATGGAGCATTGTCCTGCATGAAAATCATGTTTTTCTTGAAGGATGCAGACTTCTTCCTGTACCACTGCTTGAAGAAGGTGTCTTCCAGAAACTGACAGTAGGACTGGGAGTTGAGCTTGACTCCATCCTCAACCCGAAAAGGCCCCACAAGCTCATCTTTGATGATACCAGCCCAAACCAGTACTCCACCTCCACCTTGCTGGCATCTGAGTCGGACTGGAGCTCTCTGCCCTTTACCAATCCAGCCATGGGCCCATCCATCTGGCCCATCAAGACTCACTCTCATTTCATCAGTCCATAAAACCTTAGAAAAATCAGTCTTGAGATATTTCTTGGCCCAGTCTTGACGTTTCAGCTTGTGTGTCTTGTTCAGTGGTGGTCGTCTTTCAGCCTTTCTTACCTTGGCCATGTCTCTGAGTATTGCACACCTTGTGCTTTTGGGCACTCCAGTGATGTTGCAGCTCTGAAATATGGCCAAACTGGTGGCAAGTGGCATCTTGGCAGCTGCACGCTTGACTTTTCTCAGTTCATGGGCAGTTATTTTGCGCCTTGGTTTTTCCACACGCTTCTTGCGACCCTGTTGACTATTTTGAATGAAACGCTTGATTGTTCGATGATCACGCTTCAGAAGCTTTGCAATTTTAAGAGTGCTGCATCCCTCTGCAAGATATCTCACTATTTTTGACTTTTCTGAGCCTGTCAAGTCCTTCTTTTGACCCATTTTGCCAAAGGAAAGGAAGTTGCCTAATAATTATGCACACCTGATATAGGGTGTTGATGTCATTAGACCACACCCCTTCTCATTACAGAGATGCACATCACCTAATATGCTTAATTGGTAGTAGGCTTTCGAGCCTATACAGCTTGGAGTAAGACAACATGCATAAAGAGGATGATGTGGTCAAAATACTAATTTGCCTAATAATTCTGCACTCCCTGTATATGGAGAACAGCCTACCTCGACACAAACTTTCTGCCACGCTATAATAATATTTTTCATTGTTGTTAGTTCATAGACCGGAGAAGGCAATGCAGTTATAGGGCAATGCAGAATGGCGTTTAGTTGAAAGGGCTTCACTAGTGATGCTTCCCATGACAGGGAAGATACTTGTTCCAGCTCAGTAACCCAATCTATCACAATGTTGGCACTCGCCGCAAGACAGTAAGATTGAATGTTTGGTAAAGCTAAACCAGCAGCAGATTTGGGCATCATAAGACGATGCACCGCAATACATGCTTTAGCCCCATTCCATATGAACTTGGAGCAACAATTATTATATTTTATTATATCAGATTTATGTATATTGACCGGGATATTCTGTATTAAGTAATATAATTTTGGAAACAGTAAAGTCTTGATCAACATAACACGCGCTTGTTAATGAAATGGGAAGCTTGACCCAATCCTCCATTTTTCTCCTACAATTATCAAAGCATCTCGGAAAATTCAAGTTATACCAATCTTCAGGGTTCGGGCCTAGTCTAATCCCTAAATAGTTAATCTGAGAGGTTTCAAGAAATGGATGTTTAATACTGTGGTCCTTTTTATACAACCACATCAGTTCTGATTTAGACAAATTAATTTTATAGCCAGAAATTTGACCAAATATTGTTACAGTATCTAGAAGAAATGGTAAGTTTTTCTTAGCGTTACTCAAAAACATTAATAAATTGTCGGCATAAAGTAACAAAACCAATTTGTGATTTTTTAAATGAATGCCCTCAAGTTGTTGACGGAGATAGATCACCAGTGGTTCTAAAGAAATATTGAACAGTAAAGGAGAGAGTGGGCAACCTTGTCTGGTGCCCCTTTGTAAAACTAACCGTTGTGAGATCTCGCCATTAATGATAAGGACAGAAGTTGGTGAGGTGTATATTAAACGAATAAAATTATTAAAGTGCCCGATCAACCCAAATTGGTCTAAAGAAAAGAAGAGATTCTTCCAAGAAATCCGATCGAAGGCTTTTTCTGCGTCCTCCGTCAATAATGCCAAATCCGTAATATCACTATGTCTACTTACCTTAAATTTATTCCAAAAATAATCAAGTAGTGTCAATACCTTAAGCATATTTTTAACTGGGTTCCTCCCAGCCATGAAACCAGATTGATTTTCATGTATGATTAGACCTAGATGGGGCTTTAATCTGTTTGCTAAAATTGAAGTTAATAGCTTGTAATCAGCGTTCAACACTGATATTGGCCTATACGAAGACTTTAGTTCCGGATCTTTATAATTTTTCGTAATCAGAGATATATTGGCGGCCGCAAAGTACGGCGAGCATTTGAAATTATTTTGAAAATACATATTAAATAATTTATTTAATATAGGATCGATTTCTGTCTGCAAAATCCTATAAAATTCAATAGGCAGACAGTCTGGACCGACCGCTTTATTCATTTTCGCTGCCTGAATGGCTTCTGATATTTCTGCCTCTTAAATGGGGCCATTAATTTCCGCCAGACTCTCTGCTGGAAGTTTAGGGCACTTAATTTTCCCCCCAAATTATTCTTTCTTATCTACCTCCGAATCCTCACATTTATATAGCTCTTTAAAGTAGTTAAAAAACACTCTTTCTATATCAGAGTTATTAGTAAATCTGTCCTTACCACATCTAATTGCCACTATGCTATTCCTATTAGCTACTTTCATAATTCTAGCAAAAAATTTAGCAGACCTGCCCGCAAAACCCCCATATAAAGCTTTTTATTTTTGATTTTCTTGAATAGTTTTCTGTTTAATGAAGATGTCTCGAGCGGCCTTAGCATTAAGATATCTATGCCAATAATACTTAGATGGGTTACCTAAATATGCTCTGTAGGCATTTTTACCCTGATTGGACCTCTGAATTTCTTGTTGATTAAACTTTTTTTCAAACAACAGATATGGGCTTTAATATTCCCCTTTTAAACCGCCTTAGCGGCTTCCCAAAACACTTCAGGCTTATCCATGTTATCAATATTATGCCTATAAAAGGCCCTCCATTCTTCTTTAAGCCAATTTTGAAAATTAATATTATTTACTAGGTATTTTGGGGAAAAAACCCGCTGATAACGACAAGGATGTATAGAGGAGGCTTTAAGTTCAATTGAGATAGTGGTGTGATCCGAGATTACTATATCCCCAATATCTGCTCTCCAGTCAAGCCCAATCAAGGAATCGGCAATCAGAAACAGGTCGATTCTGGACAAGGATTGATGCCCTTTAGAAACACAAAATTTTAAGTCTGGGTTCTGCAGACGCCATATGTCAATCAGACCTAAATGTGAACAAAACTTCTGTAAGATACGAGTCTTCCTATCTCTAAAACCCTGTACTGTCTTACTATATCTATCTAGATTATGATCCGCTATTAAATTAAGATCCCCCGCCACTATAAGGTTCTAACCAATATATTTATGTAAAAGGAGCGTCAACTTGTTCCAGAATTCTCTATCCACCTTATTAGGACCATATATATTACATAAAATAAAACGAGTTTGGTTATATGTTATCTCTATAATTTGAAAACGACCTTCTGGATCAGAAATTTTTGAATCTATCGTATACTCTAAAGATTTATTAAAAAGAATGGCCACTCCTCTCTTCCGCGAATTAAATGGGGCGGCGATAACCTCCCCAACCCATTTAGTCTGAAGTTGGGAAATTTCAGCTGTTTTTAGGTGAATTTCCTGTAAGAAGGCAATATCAGGCTTGGATTTACCAAGCTGCTTAATTATTGACTTCCTTTTTATTATTATTATTATTATTATTTAAAAAAGGGGGGGGGAGATAAATTAAAAAAAACACCATACTAAAATCACAAAAAATATACAGACAAACTTCATCCTTTAGTCAAGAAATTTTTTTTTTTAAGTGGGGGAATTACCCCCAACCAGATTGCTCCATTATACTACCCCCATCTCTTTACAGAAGGAGACCGCTTCATTTACATTGTTTAAAGTATAAGACACCCCTTCTTTATTAACTATCAATTTAGCCGGATGCTGATTTTATTAGAGGTTTAACTAAAGAGATTTGCTCCGCCTCCGGAAGAGATAAAATATACCCTTTCCAATGATTCAGAAAGACCCCTAATTGGGCATCTGTAGGATTCTGTAGATTACACTGCTCTGACAAAAATTGCGCAGTCAGGGCCTTTTTAAGATCTGTCAATCTAGGTGCTGCTTGTGCTTTCCAAGATCTTAGAATAAGATTCCGTCCTAAAAATATAATCGTATTAATTAACTTAAAGTTTTTATAAATTCCTTGAAATTTTGCTAGAAAAAATATTGCCAATGGATGAATATGGAAATCCAACAATAAAGTCATATTCATCCAATACGACACTTTAGCCCAAAATTGTACGATTTTTGGGCATGCCCATAAACAGTGAAAAAGATCTGCACTGGACGCACTACATCTGGAACAAACATTACTTTTCCTCTACCAATTAGATAATTTATCTGGTGTTAGATATGTCATTAAACTGATCTTAATTTGGGATTCTCTCCATGACGTCAGGACCCAGGCTTTCTCAGTTATTTTAAACAAGTCAATTATTACTTGTGTATCAATGTTAGGGAAGAACCTTGTCCATTTGAAAGCTATAAGTTCCAATTGCTGCAACAAGAATCTTTGATTGAGTAGTACATAGAGAGAAGAAATTTAGTAAATACCTAATTGATATAAATTAATTCTACTCTGTAGGTCTGCAAGCGACCAGTCTAAGCCAAATTTTTGTCTTAATTCTGTACAATAATGTCTTAACTGTAAATATGCATAAAAATCTTGATTACCAAGCCCATATTGTTGCCGTAAATCAGAAAAAGCTAGTGGAAAATAGTCCGAGTTCAAAATTTGTATAACATATTTCAAGCCTTTATTAGCCCATTGTCTGAATACATTATTTGTTAACCCGGGAGCAAAATTAGGGTTGTCTGTAATGGATAAAAATTTAGACATATATGGAGAACAGCCTACCTCGACACAAACTTTCTGCCACGCTATAATAATATTTTTCATTGTTGTTAGTTCATAGACCGGAGAAGGCAACGCAGTTATAGGGCAATGCAGAATGGCGTTCAGTTGAAAGGGCTTCACTAGTGATGCTTCCCATGACAGGGAAGATACTTGTTCCAGCTCAGTAACCCAATCTATCGCAATGTTGGCACGCGCCGCAAGACAGTAAGATTGAATGTTTGGTGAAGCTAAACCAGCAGCAGATTTGGGCATCATAAGACGATGCACCGCAATACATGCTTTAGCCCCATTCCATATGAACTTGGAGCAACAATTATTATATTTTATTATATCAGATTTATGTATATTGACCGGGATATTCTGTATTAAGTAATATAATTTTGGAAACAGTAAAGTCTTGATCAACATAACACGCGCTGTTAATGAAATGGGAAGCTTGACCCAATCCTCCATTTTTCTCCTACAATTATCAAAGCATCTCGGAAAATTCAAGTTATACCAATCTTCAGGGTTCGGGCCTAGTCTAATCCCTAAATAGTTAATCTGAGAGGTTTCAAGAAATGGATGTTTAATACTGTGGTCCTTTTTATACAACCACATCAGTTCTGATTTAGACAAATTAATTTTATAGCCAGAAATTTGACCAAATATTGTTACAGTATCTAGAAGAAATGGTAAGTTTTTCTTAGCGTTACTCAAAAACATTAATAAATTGTCGGCATAAAGTAACAAAACCAATTTGTGATTTTTTAAATGAATGCCCTCAAGTTGTTGACGGAGATAGATCACCAGTGGTTCTAAAGAAATATTGAACAGTAAAGGAGAGAGTGGGCAACCTTGTCTGGTGCCCCTTTGTAAAACTAACCGTTGTGAGATCTCGCCATTAATGATAAGGACAGAAGTTGGTGAGGTGTATATTAAACGAATAAAATTATTAAAGTGCCCGATCAACCCAAATTGGTCTAAAGAAAAGAAGAGATTCTTCCAAGAAATCCGATCGAAGGCTTTTTCTGCGTCCTCCGTCAATAATGCCAAATCCGTAATATCACTATGTCTACTTACCTTAAATTTATTCCAAAAATAATCAAGTAGTGTCAATACCTTAAGCATATTTTTAACTGGGTTCCTCCCAGCCATGAAACCAGATTGATTTTCATGTATGATTAGACCTAGATGGGGCTTTAATCTGTTTGCTAAAATTGAAGTTAATAGCTTGTAATCAGCGTTCAACACTGATATTGGCCTATACGAAGACTTTAGTTCCGGATCTTTATATTTTTTCGTAATCAGAGATATATTGGCGGCCGCAAAGTACGGCGAGCATTTGAAATTATTTTGAAAATACATATTAAATAATTTATTTAATATAGGATCGATTTCTGTCTGCAAAATCCTATAAAATTCAATAGGCAGACAGTCTGGACCGGCCGCTTTATTCATTTTCGCTGCCTGAATGGCTTCTGATATTTCTGCCTCTTAAATGGGGCCATTAATTTCCGCCAGACTCTCTGCTGGAAGTTTAGGGCACTTAATTTTCCCCCCAAATTCTTCTTTCTTATCTACCTCCGAATCCTCACATTTATATAGCTCTTTAAAGTAGTTAAAAAACACTCTTTCTATATCAGAGTTATTAGTAAATCTGTCCTTACCACATCTAATTGCCACTATGCTATTCCTATTAGCTACTTTCATAATTCTAGCAAAAAATTTAGCAGACCTGCCCGCAAAACCCCCATATAAAGCTTTTTATTTTTGATTTTCTTGAATAGTTTTCTGTTTAATGAAGATGTCTCGATCGGCCTTAGCATTAAGATATCTATGCCAATAATACTTAGATGGGTTACCTAAATATGCTCTGTAGGCATTTTTAACCTGATTGGACCTCTGAATTTCTTGTTGATTAAACTTTTTTTCAAACAACAGATATGGGCTTTAATATTCCCCTTTTAAACCGCCTTAGCGGCTTCCCAAAACACTTCAGGCTTATCCATGTTATCAATATTATGCCTATAAAAGGCCCTCCATTCTTCTTTAAGCCAATTTTGAAAATTAATATTATTTACTAGGTATTTTGGGGAAAAAACCCGCTGATAACGACAAGGATGTATAGAGGAGGCTTTAAGTTCAATTGAGATAGTGGTGTGATCCGAGATTACTATATCCCCAATATCTGCTCTCCAGTCAAGCCCAATCAAGGAATCGGCAATCAGAAACAGGTCGATTCTGGACAAGGATTGATGCCCTTTAGAAACACAAAATTTTAAGTCTGGGTTCTGCAGACGCCAGATGTCAATCAGACCTAAATGTGAACAAAACTTCTGTAAGATACGAGTCTTCCTATCTCTAAAACCCTGTACTGTCTTACTATATCTATCTAGATTATGATCCGCTATTAAATTAAGATCCCCCGCCACTATAAGGTTCTAACCAATATATTTATGTAAAAGGAGCGTCAACTTGTTCCAGAATTCTCTATCCACCTTATTAGGACCATATATATTACATAAAATAAAACAAGTTTGGTTATATGTTATCTCTATAATTTGAAAACGACCTTCTGGATCAGAAATTTTTGAATCTATCGTATACTCTAAAGATTTATTAAAAAGAATGGCCACTCCTCTCTTCCGCGAATTAAATGGGGCGGCGATAACCTCCCCAACCCATTTAGTCTGAAGTTGGGAAATTTCAGCTGTTTTTAGGTGAATTTCCTGTAAGAAGGCAATATCAGGCTTGGATTTACCAAGCTGCTTAATTATTGACTTCCTTTTTATTATTATTATTATTTAAAAAAGGGGGGGGGAGATAAATTAAAAAAAACACCATACTAAAATCACCAAAAATATACAGACAAACTTCATCCTTTAGTCAAGAAAATTTTTTTTTTAAGTGGGGGAATTACCCCCAACCAGATTGCTCCATTATACTACCCCCATCTCTTTACAGAAGGAGACCGCTTCATTTACATTGTTTAAAGTATAAGACACCCCTTCTTTATTAACTATCAATTTAGCCGGATAAATCAGTCTAACATTGCAACCTGCTTTCATCAGTTTAGCATAAAATGGGGACATTTCTCTTCTTTTAGATGATGTCTCCGAAGAGAAATCTTGGAAAATCAAGATCTTATGTGGGCCAATCAGAAGGGAGTTCATTTTCCTATAATATTTCAGATACGACATTTTATCTTGATAATTGACAAATTTAAAAATAATAGGTCTTTTTTTAACTTCTGCAGAATTTTCTCTCACATAACCAATTCTGTGAACTCTTTCTATCTGAAAGGGGACCGAAGGAGGGGGAATCAAGAGTGTCTGGGGAAGGGTGACAGAAACAAAAGCCATTAAGTCTTGGAAATCTGAAATTTCTGGGAGACCAATGACTCTTAAGTTGTTACGTCTTGATCGATCTTCCAGATCTTCAATTCTAGATTGTAACTGTGCAATGGCTTTGCCATGTGCTATTGAAGAAGGAACAAAAAGATTCACTCTTTCTTCCAAATCAGAGACTCTGATTTAATTTCCTGTTTAATCGTGTCTAGATGGGGTGTAATCAATTTAGCAACTTCTGCAGCTAATTCTGACATATCATTGAAACAGACACTAGTTGATCCCCGATCTTGAGATACATCCGGGGCCAACTCTTGATTTTTAGAATTCCCTTTTCTATCTTTTTGTTTAGGGGGCATATTAGGCGAGGCACCTTTATGGTGAGATATATATCTATCCATTAAAACAAAACACAAACCAACAGTGATGTATCTGGCGAATCTAATCGCAAGCAACCAATCGTGCAAAAAAAAGAAAACAAAAAAACACACAAATTTTTTTTTTCTTTAAAAGAACCACTTTCTGCGTGGTACTTAGTGTTAAATCACTGTGTACTCAAGGAGACATTATCAGGTATTCTGTATATACGTATAGTAAAAAAAGAAAAAATGTGTTTATAGACCTGTCAGGTCCAACACTAATCGTAAGGAAACAAACTTGTGTATTTAGAGTGATCACCTCAAAAAACCATAATAACTCTAGTGAAAAAAAAAAAAAACCTTTCCAGGTCTTATATTTATATTGATAAAAAAAAAAAATTTACACACCATAAGGCATTAACATTTATACACCAAGCTTTACCAGTCTGCTGTATTTAAATTGCTCTAAACTCCAAAAAAAAGAAAAAAAAGAAAAAAGAAAACGAACGGCATATATTATAAACCTTTTTCTGCAGCAAATGAAACTAATAAAGAAAAGGAGAAAATATGCCCTGCGTTGTATCTTTCTCAGTTAGATATAAAGTATCAGTCCAAGAGTATATTTGTAGGCTTTTAACTTCCAAAGAGCTCCTGGAACAATGTATCTGCTAAACCTTTTTATATATCAAACACATTTATCCCAGTTCAGCACACTTCTTACTGATGCCAATTTTAACGAAATGTTACCAGTTAGTTCTCACAACCAACAGCATGCTTGGGATCCGGGGGGAAAAACTGCCATCAATACTTCCTCTTCAGCTCAATTGGCAAATCCCCCAGAGACGACTTTTTGCAAATTGCCCTGAGTCAGCCAGGCTACAGGATCCGTGTCGAGACTGCACTGGATATAGCAAAGTGTGGGGCTAGATGTAATAATGCCGCCTGAATCTCTAAGTTACTGCTCACACAGGAAAGCAAGAAGCAGTGTATTTATGAAAAGCTGCGGGGTTTACCCATTCTTCTGACAGCTCAAACAGCTTCAGGCTCAGCTCCAGTTTTGTAATTTACGGAGGACCGCAAGATCCCCCGTTCCTCCAACAGCTTCAGACTCAGCTCTGGCTTCCCAGCTTAGTATCTTCCCCGCTGGACTTCTTACGGTGTCATCACCATGATCACCGCCTCACCGGCTTACTGCACTGAACTTGGGACACGGGGGCCGTGGGAGTTGCCCATCCCCCACTTGCATCCAGCTGTACCACGCACAGAATCTCCAGCAGCGGCAGCCTAGTATCCCTTCTTGAATGTGCGGTCGTTGCCTCCTGATAGATAACGGAATTCCCACCTGCTTAACCAGATCGCCGTCTGTCAGGGGCGTCTTGCGAAGTTTGCAACTTCCCACCACACCAGCTCACTCCCGGTCCCAGCCAAACTGCCGTCGGCCCCAGTGGCGTCACTAGGGGGGGGCGGGCCGCACCCGGGTGACACCCTCCAGGGGGTGACACCAAAAAAAAAAAATTTTTTTTTTTTTTTTTAAATTTTATTGAAATTCAAAGAAATACAATGTTGAGATGCATAGATTATTTTATTAGAGGCTGGCATTTGTGAACATTAGTGGGACTGGGGAAGTTGTAGACACACAAGTTTTTTGCCCCTTGAGCCAGTGCTGCAATTTCAAAAAATAGTTTTCCCGGCTGCTTTTGCTTGTTTGTACTTTGCTCCTCCCCTGCCCAATTTCACTATGAATGTTGTGGGTGTGCCGTGGGGTTTGCAAAGTTGCGCTGCTAGCCTAAACCTGCCTGCCTATCTGTGCTCACTGCTCAGTGACATGCAGCCCAGGGCTGTGCACTGACAGACTTGGAACAGAGTCAGAGAGCAGAATTTTCATAGTTTGCGCGCCTAAACCTTTTCTTCAGTGATTTATTTTAGAGTGCTCTGTTTATCTTTCATTTGATGTTCTGCTGAGCCAGGGAGTAGCTCTAGGCATGAGCTTCCTAATTAATGCAGTGCAGTTTACATATTTTGTATGTGTGTGTCTGAGTTTTTGTGTGTCTCAGTGTTTTTGTGTGTGTGTCTGAGTGTGTTTCCGAGTGTTTGTGTGTGCATCTGAGTATGTTTTTAAGTGTGTCTGAGTGTTTGTATGTGTGTTTGCCTGTGTCTGCTTTCTGGGGGGGGGGGGGTGACACCATGACTTTCCGCACCTGGTGACACCAACCCTAGTGACGCCACTGGTCGGCCCGTCCACTTAAGGCTCCACAGTGGGTAGTGATAGGTGGAGAAGGAGGGTATTAATGTAACGTCCATGTACTCAGCTAAACTGCCAGCTAGTAAAGGTTTTAATCCAGCAGAATGTAGGGTGAAGTGCTTTAGCAACTAAGCAGTGTTTCTGCCAGGTATGGACTTCCCCCCGAGATCCTCAGATCATATACCAGCCCTGGTATAGCAAGTCAGGGCAATGTACACTTCGGCAGAATGGAGAGTATTACAGTCCCAAATACTGAGCAACGAAGCAGACGGCAGCAGCTACCTGCTAGCTACCTGCTTGCTCCGCCCCCAAACGGAAGTCCCCGATATCAAACATATTAACTCCAAAGTGCAATCTATATTCGATAGAGATTCTCTACAATGATTGTAGGTAGACAATAATTAAGGCAACAGCTCTGTATAAAGCAATACTAAGACATATTAAGTTTTCACCAAATCAGGCATGCGTGAATAACACGTGAAGATACAAACTCATGTGTATGTGATACTAATGTTGACAACAACAGTATATAAAAAATATATACCGCACTATTGCGATAGTATTAAAGTCATATACACAGAAATAACTATACAAGAAACATACGTGTATAACACACGAAAAATACAAAGTTATAATCATTAGATACCATAATTGTTAAAAACAAGCATAAAAACATTACTGAGAGCCTTGTGATAGTATATCACTTATATATACAAGAATAATAGGAAACAGAAATATATGAGCAACACCTTGATAACATTACAAACTGTTACAGAAAATCTATAAGACACACGGTTATTGAGTGTAAACAGGAAGGATTACAGTGATCCTGTGAAGTGTGTAACTGTAACAAACTATATTTGGAAGCTATCCTTCAATAACTATTTGAGTCTATCTCTATAGCACTGCACGAGTCAATGAATACAATTATTTAAAGGTATACCAACCAAACTATTCAAATTTATCCTTATGGCATCGCATGAGTAAATGAACACAATTATTTAAAGATATACCAACCAAAGTGTGCAACTGTAACAGACTTGATTTGGAAGTTACCCTTTAAAACCATTTGAGTTGAGCCCTATTGTACAGTATGGGCAAATGAATATATTCACTCAAAGGTACATCAACATCAGCCACACACGTAATTTATGAGACACGCACCACACATGCAAACTGGTATGTATAAACCAGTGAGAACTGACTACTAATATATGCTACAAAGGCCTGATATATAATAACAGATCTCACAAACAATGTATTTCAGCTAATGACGATAGAGTAATTTTAAATGTTTGTGTTTACCCATCTTCTTAATAAAGTTTAATAAAAGTTACATTTTAAATAAAAACATTTTTTGCCTCTTCACATCAGTCTGGGCAAAGAGTGCTATACAAGCATTTCTGTCTGGGGACTCTAATCCCCATTGTCTATACAAATGTTGTATTAAATGCTAGCACCACTTCTCATAAAGAGACATTACAGTAGATTGACACCAATACAACAGGTCTCATAAGTAACAAGAATAATTGAGAAGCTTGCCTTTATAGTGCCCTTGCTATTTTTGTGTATAGGTTTCAATTAAAGCCCTTTCTCAAGGTGCCAAAACAAAGTATGATACAAGATTAAAGACTGTTCCTTTATTAAACTATTGCATTACTAAAATATCATATAGTGTATTTATACTTAAAGGGACATAATACTCATATGCTAAATCACTTGAAACTGATGCAGTATAACTGTAAAAAGCTGACAGGAAAATATCACCTGAGCATCTCTATGTAAAAAAGGAAGATATTTTACCTCACAATATCCTCAGCTCAGCAGAGTAAGTTCTGTGTAAAAAGTTATACTTCACCTGCTCCCAGCTCCAGGTAAAAATAAAAAATAAATGAAGAAATGAACAGCAGCCAATCAGCATCAGCAGTGCTGAGGTCATGAACTCTTACTGTGATCTCATGAGATTTGACTTATCTCTCATGAGATTTCATAGTAAGCTTCCTTTACCTGATTGGTTAAATAATATGAGAGTTCACAATGCTCATCCCCTAAGATGTCCCAGGACAGACACACTAAAATGCTGCTTAGAAATCCTTTACAATGGGAGGTGGCTACTGAGGAACTTTTGATGTAAAATATCTTTCTTTTTTACATTTGGGTATTATGGCCCTTTAAACAAGTGCCATAATCTCTAAACTCTAAAAAGAACAGATTTATGCATCATATTGTGTGACTTAGCAAGAAAGATCAGAATATTTAAAAACATTTAGACAGTTTTCTAAATTTAATTGGAAACCTCTTAATAAATATAAAACGTATCTGTCTGCTGAAATTTTCAGGTGGTGCCAAATTCGCCCAAAATACTCAAATGTAGTAAAATCAGCAAGAACATGTGCAGTTGGAGAGATTTGTTTGTTTTACGCATGTGGTGCACATCATTTTAAAATGGTAACTCATTTGTGAGTGGTGCTCATGCTTAGATATAAGAGTCGGACACGAATCATCGTAAGGAATAATTAATTTGGACTATTTGATTTTTAGAATTAATTAACTCATATTATACAGGCCATGTTAAACATTTTTGTTTGTAAAAATGATTATAAAAAATTGATTATAAAAATTCATGCATTTAAAAAAAAAAACCACAAATAAAATGTGTTTTTTTTATTTTTTTATTTAAATGTAAGGGACTGTAAACAAACACATATATTTTTTACATTATTGTACAATATGTGTACAATTAAAGAGGGTATTCTATTACACTCCCCTTTTTGACAACCAAAACGACTTAGATTCCCCCTAAATAGCTCGCCTGTCACAGCATTTTTTTTAAACCACACCCCAGTTTTGTTTGCAAATCACAACCCCATCACTAAAGATCGCTTGGGTTTGTCATTTTCCTTGTTGAGAGGAGAACTGCCTGGTATTTCAGGGACGGAGCAACCTCAACCAGACGGAATCAGACTGAAATTCTCCAGAAACGTTTTCATCTGTGAAAAGTACGATTGGGCTAAATGAGGCTGCTCCTAGGTGGTAACTCCCCTTAGAACAAGCCACTGAGCTGTTGGCTGTTCCTGGTAGAGCACTTCTCTTTCTGTGAACCATTTAACATCACATGGACATTAGCTATCTGTTGGGCATTTGGAGATGTAATAGCGTAGGTCTCATCTACAACAGCAATGACATTTTATTTTTTCACGCCCCAGGCAGTAAGTCATGCCAAAATAATGAGGTCTCACTGTTGTTGGCGAGAGTCACACTGTTACAACAATGAAAAACATTTGCGAAGTGTGACTTACATGGTACGATGCTGTCTTTAAGGGGTTTACTCAACCTTTTTTCACATCATTAATATTTTTCAATATGTTTCTATAGTGTTCTTTCTAATACATACCATATTTTCTTATAGTTGTCTGCCCCATACGTATTTAAGAAGCTATTGTAGTTCAAACCAATTAGTGCTAGGTTTGTGATTGTTTAGAATTTGAAAACGGTTAACCTCTCCAATAAGACAATAAGCAAAATGAAACCTAAACCTATAATTCCATGGAGGATTAAAACGTTAAAATGTTATCCACCGTGTTTCAATTTTTTTTTATTTGTTTTTGTATATTATTGGTATGCAATTGAATATTGTTATTTTTATTTCATCTTGTACTGAAATCATCCCGATCCAATACGATCAGGATAATTGATGATGCTAGCGACCTGTTTGCCGCCAGTGAGCAGGTAGCAGCATTGCACAAGCATTGCGCCAGAAATACTTGTGCAATGTTAAATGTTGGCAGCGTATGCTGTTGACATTTAGCGAGATCAAGCAGACATGATTCGCTAAAGCGACTCATGTCCACTCGACTGTTGTTAAATTTACCCCATATGGCCCCTAATTATCAAAGTCTGGCGGACCTGATCCGACAGTGCAGATCAGGTCCGCCAGACCTCGCTGAATACGGAGAGCAATACGCTCTCTGTATTCAGCATTGCACCAGCAGCTCACAAGAGCTGCTGGCGCAACGCCGAACCCTACAGATTCGCAGCCAATCGACTGCCAGCAGGGGGGTGTTAATCAACCCGATCATACTCGATCGGGTTGATTTCCGGCGATCTCTGTCCGCCTGCTCAGAGCAGGTGGACAGGGTTATGGAGCAGCGGTCTTTGTGACCGCTGCTTCACAACTGCTGTTTCTGGCGAGTCTGAAGACTTGCCAGAAACATGGGCCATCAAGCTCCTTTCAGAGCTTGATAGATAGGCCCCACAGTCTCAAAACTAGACATTTAACCCCCACGCTGTCAAACTTAGAGAATTGAGATTCTGATGAAAAAGGAGACCTTGTGATGTCTGGATTTTGCACAGTACTTTGGATGTTTGTGATTAAAGTGTGAAATCATCAGATCTATGTCCAGTAGGCCCCATTTGATTACTAGTTGATTGATTGATATCAGAAACTGATTCCTCTAAATAAATATCAGTGGGGACAGAACCATTTTGTTCCATGTTTGTACTTATATAACAGTATACAATGAAAGCTTATAATATAAACAGTACAGAGAAAACCTGGTAGAGAGCCCTCTACACTATAATAACACCCCCTCAGGCACTTGTACTATCTCCCATGTAGAAAACTTCAAAAGCCCCAATAAATAAGTAAAGCCATTAAGTACCCCCTGGCAGTTCCTGTATGGGTACTCACCCGCTTGAACTGGCAGGCACTAGAAATCAGATTAGAATCTGTTATAAATCAGGCCAAAACTGTTGCAGGTGAAATCTAGTCACAGAGGTTCTGGAAAGCTGAGAGAAAAGCAAGTGAACACAAAGGAGGCGTGACTAACGTCTGGAGTAAAGCTTTGATATAATAAAAAAAACACTTTTTAATGTTTTTAAGTAAAATAAATTGCACAAAGCATAATAATCTTATAAACCATTCACTACCAAACCAAGGCTTCCCTAAATAGTGTTCCCAATGCTAGTATAACTGTTAGGGACATGATATGGAGAAAAAATTGTGCCATGAGGGGAGCAGGTTAGGTCCCCTGGCTTTTTTTTTTTTTTTAAATATTTTTATTGGGTATAGCCAATACAAACAAGACCAAGACAAGATAACATAATCTCTACAGTATTACTGTCACGCAGGACAGACAAAACAAATTTGCCACCAAAATCTTCTCCCCACAAAATAAAAAAAATAAAAAATAACAACCTAACAAGAGAGAAGGGGAGAGCGAAAAACTAAAAAATTTAGACTACATTTTGTCTTTATAAGTTTTACCCATATCCGTTAATATTGTAATGGCTAATATTTATCACATATAAAAATAAAATACAAAAGAAAAACCAAAACAAACCAAAACAAACCAGCCAACACTAACCACAAAACAAAAGAAAAACAAAAACAAACCAAAACAAACCAGCCAACACTAACCACAAACCCCCCCCCTACCGTAATCGAATATAGCAATGCCTATTGATCAGCCAAATTTAATATTGCCCTTCCTAGCCTATATCACCCGCCTTCCTTAACCATGTATCCGGGAACACTTGTAGTATAACCAACTCCGCAAAGCTTACCGAGGCCAAGAAGGGCAGTAAGATCTGCTTCTGGAGGCAGGAAGTATAAGACTTAATAACCGGGGCCCAACCTTCCAAAAATTTTCTAATTTTTCTTTCCGATAATTGCTGCAGATGAAAGGATTCAAAAATAATCTGAGCTTGAATGTCCCTCAGTACTGACGTGAGAGAAGGAGGTGCCTTAGATATCCATTTTTTAAAGATATTATATCTCACAATTAGTATGATAGTATTTAGGATACGAAGGGACAAGTTGGCTCTCTCATCCGGAAAAAGCAACACAATATCTTTCAGAGAAAGGGAGATAGTACTTTCAAAAACTCTATTATACCAGTATTGAATCTTCTGCCATAATTGCGAGATTTTAGGGCAGTTCCATAACATATGGCAAATATCAGCCTGCACAAACGAGCAATGCTCACACTTAAAGGTTTTACCAGGAAAAAATTTAGCTAATCTTGCAGGAGAATAGTAATAGTTATTTAATAGTTTTAAGTGAGATTCTTTCCAGCTTACTGCTATCGGGTATCTAGCCACTGTTGCCAGTCTGTTGCTTAACATCTCCTGGTCTATCGACGGAATATATGGTAACCAGGATCGGATTAATTTATCCTCCTCCAGAATACCCTGTTTCGTCAGCATAATGTCATAGATTAATGAAATAGATGCATCACCAGCAATGAATTTTCTGATGCAACTCTTAATCTCGGGCCATTCCCATCTCCCTGTTGCATACCATCTTTGACCACTGAGAAAATGTCGAATTTGGAAGTAGGCGAACCGATTAGCACTCGGAAGAGAAAACTGCTCCCTAATAGTCTCCCAAGGCAAAATCTGACGATCAATATTAAGGAGCTGATTCAAGTATACCAGCCCCCCCATCTGCCAGACCTGAAAACATTTTTGGTCTAGCCCAGGTAAGAATAAAGGGTTCCCTCTAATGGGTAAAAAGTCAGAGAAAAAAGGATCAACTTTACACAGCTTACAAAATTTATGCCAGATCACCATTATATTCCTTACAGAGATAAGGGAAAGAACCCTTGTCGGTAAAGACTGCGGGGCACAATGCAGGAGAGCCTTTAAAGACCAAGGTTTGACCAGATGAGATTCTAGATCATATGTGGTGACCAGGTTAGCCTGGGCAACCCAGTCAACTGCTATTTTAATTAATGATGCCCAATTATATAATCTAATACTAGGCAAGGCCAAGCCTGCCCCCGCGAATTTCTGCATCAATCTATTATTCGAAATTCGGGATTTTTTAGATTTCCACAGAAACTTCGAGAACCACGAAGACAGGCTCTTTAAGTCCTTATTAAGAATCATAAGAGGTAGATTTTGAAGATAATAAAGAATCTTGGGAAAAATTATGGTCTTTATTAGATTAGAGGCAGTAAGCGATAATGGAAAGCCAGCCCAAAGCTTAAGATCTTCCTGGATTTTCTTAAAGAGAGACGAAAAATTAGCCTGATACCACTGTTTCGGATTTCTTTCTATCGCCAACCCCAAATATTTAATCGCATTGACATTATGGAATATTGTACTGGGTCGACCCCCCCTCTGGCGACCAAGCCACATCAGGTCACTCTTTTCCATGTTAATTTTATATCCGGTAAATATACTAAACTGCTTTATCGTATCAACCACTCTCGGGATAGTAACTGCTGTTTTATTCAAAAATAATAAGATGTCATCCGCGTATAGGAGCATTTTCAAATTCTGGCCGCCCAGCTGGATACCAGGCAAAACCTCCCGTAGTCTTATCGCCAACGGTTCCAAAACAATGTTAAACAGAAGCGGTGAGAGAGGGCAACCCTGTCTCGTACCTCTGTACAGTTGTAAGCTAGGAGAGATCCTACCATTTACCAACAAATACGACACCGGATTCCGATATATTTTTTTGACAAAATTAAAGAAATTGCCAGCAAAACCAAATTTAGTTAATGTAGCAAAAAGATGCCTCCATGATATGCGGTCAAATGCTTTAACCGCATCTAATGTGAGGACCGCTAGATCCCCAATATCTGTCCTCTCGTCAAGCTGTTCTATATTCCAGACAAAATCGACTAAAGTTATTAATTTCCTTATATTTTTTGATGAGCTGCGAGTTGCCATAAAACCTACCTGGTCCGGGTGGATCAACCTATCCAAACAAGAGACTAGTCTCTGGGCTACAATTGAGACTAAAATTTTGTAGTCCGCATTCAGGACCGAAATAGGCCTATAAGAGGCCGGATCTTCTGGGTTTTTCCCTTTTTTTAATATCAATGAAATATTGGCTGCTGAAAAGAGGGCAGAAATAGCGTTATCTGATAGAAAATACTCATTAAATAATCTTTCTAAAATTGGTATAACCTGACCAGCTAGACTTTTATAGAATTCAACAGGTAACCCGTCCGGCCCTGCTGCTTTATTGAGCTTGGCCCGCGATATCGCTTTACTTATCTCTTCAGCTGAGACCGGTGCGTTTAACATATCCAGTTCTTCTTTTTGAATTTTAGGAACAGAGATTGATGACCAAAATTCTACCTGGTTGTCTTGGTTGAATTCTCCTTCCGAATATAATTGCTGATAAAATCGGAAAAAAGCTCCGGATATTTCATCCACATCTGCGGTACGATCCCCTTCTACCTGAATTACTGGGATAAGGTTCTTCTTATTCCTAGCTTTAACCAGCCTGGCCAAATGTTTAGCAGAGCTACCGTGGATACCTCTGAATCGTAGATTAATTTTTGTCTCCTCTAGCAGATGTTTTTGCAACAAGAAAGCATCCCTTTCCTTTCTGGCATCTATATACCGCTTACAGTTAGTCTTTGAGCGGTCACTACAGTATTTCCTATAAGCATTTCTAACTTGGTTGGACAATTGAGTATCCCTCGCCCTAGATTTCCTATTCCGCGCCACCATATATCCCTTAATATCTACCCTCAACACGGCTTTGGCCGCCTCCCAGAAAACCTCTATTTTATGCATGTACCTGGAGTTAAACCTAGAATACTCCTGCCACTTATATTCTAACCATGACAAAAATCTAGGATTATTATAAAGAAATCTCGGATAGAAGAATCTAGGAGACTTAACATCCCTTTTATCCTGGAAAAACAAAACTAGGGAAATAATTGCGTGGTCCGAGACCAATATCTCCCCTATCTCCGTTTCTAATTTCACTACGGGCAAAGACTCTGCAATTAGGAAAAGGTCTATACGAGAAAATGTCCTATGCGCCTTAGATTCGCATGTAAAGTTCTGAATATCTGGATTTAACCTGCACCATATATCATAAACCTGCAATTTCTGGCAAAATCTTAAAAAGTACTTTGAACTTCTCCTATTCTCTGAAATGTTTTTACCTGCAAGCCGATCTAATTCTGGAAGTAATGTCATATTAAAGTCACCACCAATGACAAAATTTTCTTTAACCAGAGGGAACAATTTATATTTGATCTTATCCCAAAATACCCTATCCAATTTATTAGGACCATAGATATTACAGAGAACAAATTTTATATCATTTATATAAATGTGGAGAATAATAAATCTAGCTTCCGGGTCTAATTCTGTCTGGACAATTTTATAGTCCAAGGTCTTATTTATAAGGATCGCTACCCCACATTTCCTGCCTCCAGAAGAAGAAGAGACCACCTCACCTACCCATTTAATCTTGAGTTTTTTCGCCTCATTATCATCAAGGTGGGTTTCCTGAAGAAAAGAAATATCCGACTTGTTCCTAGCCAAAAATTTAATAATCAATTTGCGTTTTGAGGGAGAGGAAATCCCACCCACATTCCAAGATGTTATCTTTAATTCCATGCCTATTTGTGCAATAGATATTCTAAACGGTCAGTAGGGGGGGTAGGGAAAAAAACAAACAAAAAAAAAACACCACACCAAACAACATATAAATTTGTAGTACCAGACCGTATTTATATAAACCGGGGTAAAAGTGATTAAGTAAATCTTTATTTATCTTTAAGGAATTCTTTTGCTTCCCCCTCCTTGTTAAGGACCTGACAAGTTCCCCCGTACTCAACTATTATTTTAGCAGGATAGACCATCCGTGCATTGATTCCTTTGTTAATAATTTGAGTACAGAGAGGAGCCATTATCCTTCTCTTCATCGAAGTTTCAACTGAAAAATCTTGAAACAGTAATACTTTACCATTACCAAACATTAGAGGTTCATTTAGTTTCTTAAACAACTTTAACATTTCAATTTTGTCCTGGAAATTTAACACCTTGCATATGCACACCCTACTCCTACATTGCCCAGAATCAGTATTTTTTTTAGGGCCAATTCTATGGGCTCTCTCAATCATAATAGGTAACTTAGATTGTGGGACACCCAGCTTCTGCGGGAGTATGACCGAGGTAAACTTCAATAGATCTTCATATTCCGCATCTTCCGGGAGACCCACAATTCTAATATTATTTTGTCTAGCCCGATCTTCAAGATCGTCTAGACGCCCCTGCAGCTTAGTAATTTTAATATCCTGTTGGGATGTTAAGGTTTCCTGAGAATTGACTTGATCTTCTAGGTCCGAAATTCTATTTTCGGCCTCTTGCATTCTATAAGAGAACTGCCTAACTTCTACTGCCAAAGTAGAAATTTCAGTTGAAATAGAACATAATTCTTTTCTAATCATCTCGAATTGGGGAGAGCATAGCTCAGACAGCTGTGAAAATAAAGGGTGAGTATCAATAAGATTAGATGCCAGCTCAGCCGAGGTGTCAAGGACAGGTTCCGCCCCTTTGACTTTTTTATCTTTTGCTTTAACAGGCATTTTGGGAGAAGCTTTCCCCTGTAAATATTTATCCATAAAACCTTATGTGAGGGATGCGTGCCCAGAGAAACCCCCTGTAAACGAGAATAAGCGGAAAAGAGGAGGGGGGGGGGGGGGAGGCAGAGAGAGAAAAAAAAAACCCCCAGAGTGTAAGTGTATATATAATATAAGTGCAGGAATTTAAGCGTGAATATGGCCCAGACTGGCCTTGGAATTTTACAAGTGGCAATAAGAAAAACAGAGAAATCTCTGAAGGGGGGCCCGTGCCCCTCCTGTGAAAGATGGGCCCTTAGTTCCTAGGAGTATGCACCGCGCATACAATGTGAGAAAATAGTGTAGAAAAAACAAGACCCCGTAAAGGAGAATTAAAGTTTTTAGAAAACTCAGTGATAAAAAACCCTCAGAAAACACACTTTTCTCTTATTTTCCTTCTCTTTTCCCTCTTCACCCTGATCCCTCTCTCCTTCTTCTCTCTTTTCCTTCCTTATCCTTTTCTCTTTCTCTTTTTTCTTTTAAGCTTGAACCTTTATTGCCTTTAACATGGACACTCTCCACAAGGCTATCTCTTATCCCTAACACCAGTAAGGAGAATTCAATAAGATTTTTTTTTCTTTGTTTTTTTCCTTCCTCTCTCTTCCCTTCTCCCCCTCCCTTCTCTCTCTCTCTCTATTCTCCCTCCTATCTTTAACCCTAACAAATGACTATGTAGCTGTCGGGTACAATACCTCTTATAGAACAGGACCTGCACAAACCTGCTAACTGGGATTAGTACTTAAAGCCTTTCATCTATGATTTAAGAAAGTCCTATCTATACCTAAAACCCTAAACACAACTTATTTCTCCATATTAATTGGAATAGGATAAATTTGACATTCTATTGCCATCCTATGTATACATGACTGGACTAACCACACATCAATCTTTTTACAAGCCGTAGGAAATGGTTATCAACCTTATTACTGTAATATCGGACAAACAGTCCTTCCACACACAAGCATTAAACTAATACCTTTGGTAACACTGAGTACCAGCTGGTAACCTTTCAACACATAAACAAGAAAATTAAATAAAAGAAAAAAAAAAAAAAAACACACGCAAAAACAAAGGAAGAAGCAAAAAAAAAAAAAAAACAATGGCAGGGAAAAAACAACTTTGCTTAGGAAAAAAGGAGCCAAGCCACAATTATAAACAAAAGATCAACAGGTCCGTATTGCTGGGAACCCGCCAGCTTGCTCAGTCCAATAAGGTAATTTCAACTGGTCACTTAACTTTCTTCTTTTTTCTTTTTTTTTTTTATATATATAAATAGCTAGGAAGGAGCACTTGACTTCTGAAGTCCCCCGCATTGAACGTTGGAGCTTTGCTGCAACTTTCTTTTCCACCCGACTCCCAACCAGCTTGTCCAGGTGACTGAAGCAGATATATTCACAGTTTATACACTGTAATCCCATATCAGATATAAACACACAGGATGCTCTATCTTTTTCTCACCGCCATTAATACCTAGTCTATAATGGGGGACTGGGCTATGGTATTTCTCCCCATAATCCACGCCAGATAGGTGCAGCTTTACAGCTAACAAACACACACTGACGCGGCATCAAAGTACAACCAAGCAGGTACAGTGACAGTCCACGTCTTTTCCCAGCAGCTGTGCGGCAAGCTGAATCGATCCTCTTTAGTTGACAAACTCCCCTCCTCCAGGGGGGGCACCTGGGATACTGTGACCAATTTTGAGGGTAAAGTAGCTCAGCACGCTCACAAATATTCACCATAGGCTTGTGTATCGTCCGCTCTACCCCAGAAGCCTTCTCTTGTCGCGGGCTTTTGGATATCCTAGCGTTCTCGGCTTACTCTGCTACTCACCAGGGAGCGTCCAAGAGTAACGCCGGTTTCACCGCTGCAGCCCAACCAGTAGAATCTTCTTCCAGGCTACCGGAACCAGGCTGAGACAAGCCCCGGGAGTTATATCCTAGGCCACTTCCGCCGGGAAGCCCCTCGATATCCAGCACCACCGTCCTCGGCTCTCTATTTCCCATGGTAGATTGTAAAATTGAAAGTGGTAAAATGATGACTGCAGCGCAGTCGCCGCCAAACTAGGCTTATTTGGACTTCCTCCTCTCACGCAGGTCGATTCCCTGCAGAGCGCCACACTCCAGACCTGGGCGAGCTTCCAGGATAAGTGGCGGAGAGTGGGGAGCTGCTGGATCGGCGTCCTCTCACCACACCGGTGTGCAGGTGCACTGCACAACTCCTCCACAACCGGAAGACCAGAAAACCCCTGGCTATGCTGTACATGTGTCAGAGTATCTACAAATGGCCTCTGGGCTTTGTCTGTGTTGTGTGAAGGCACTTACATTATGCAGTACCCCTCCACTGGCTTACCAGGCATGCCATTTATGTCAATACAGTTGCATCAGTGTATAGTGGAGAGCCCATCCAGTGCAGGTATCAAATACCACAGAGGATTGCAGTAAGAAATACCGGAGTCCCACAGGGGGAGGCTAGGGTTAAGTCCCTGCAATGCCTGAGGGTAGTTATGTCTGAAGTCCCTTTAGGGAAATGCTGTGCACATAGCAGGGTATTTCTGTGTCCCTGTATCATTCAGCTACTGTGAAGTTTCTCTTCTGTCTTCTTTGTAAATTATACTCCCATGGGACTCTGGGTCTAACATAGTTCTGAGCTCCCAGTTTTTAATCCATAAGCATGTAGCTGGATCAACCTCTATGCTCAACCTTCTCCTACGAGGCCAAGAACAAAGCTGGAGAGAGATTGGAAGAGGAAGGGTTTTAAAGCTCTTGTATGGATTCTTGACCTCCTCCTAGTGGCAGGAAATATATCCCATATGTTATGGAGGACTGTGGACCATCATCATTTTACGAAAGAAATTTGATAGGTAGGAAATTTTAATAGAACACCTGCTCTAAAGCATACATCCCTGCTTTTTAACAAAAGCTACAAGTGAACGAAGAAAAACTGCTAATATAAGTAAATTAGAAAGTTGTTATATGAATAATGAAAGAAAAATTTTGGGTTTCATATCCCCTTAATATAAAAAACAACTTTATAATATACTTTCATTATTTATTTATTTTCATTTAATTTAGCTCTAACAATTATGGAGTTTCTAATTCTCAAATAAAAAAGCACAGCACAGACCTCTCATGGCTAACCCTGCTATATATATTTTTCTAAGTGGCTTTAACAGATTAGAAATGCAAACAAATGCACTTTAAACAAGCAATGTGCCGTGGCTAGCCATGTCAGCTTGGGGCCTGGACTGACTCTTACAAACATGGCAAGTGGCTGTTGAAAAAAAATTGCAGCAAATTTTTTTTTTTTTAAAACCATTAAAGGGACAGTAAACACCAGAATTTGTGTTGTTTTAAAAGATAGATAATCCCTTTATTACCCATTCCCCAATTTTGCATAACCAACACTGTTATAATAATATACTTTTTACCTCTGTGATTAACTTGTATCTATGGCTCTGCAGAATGCCCCCTTTTTTCAGTTCTTTTGACAGACTTGCATTTTTAGCCAATCAGTGCTTGCTCCTAGGAGCTTTGCGTGCCTGAGCTCAATGTTATCTATATGAAACACATGATAGGGAAGGGAGAACTGTCAAAATGCTTTCAGATTAGAGGTGGCCTTCAAGTTCTAAGAAATTATCTTATGAACCTGCTAGATTTTGCTTTCAACTAAGAATATCAAGAGAACAAAGCAAAATTTGTAATAAAAGTAAATTGGAAAGTTGACATGCCCCATTTAAATCATGAAAGTTTTTTTTACTTGACTGTCCCTTTAAGACGAGACATGTGCACAGGTAAAATTTCCGTCTCTGAATATTCAGAAATTCTCAGAATACTTCGTATTTTGAATATTTTCAACCCATGCTGTTTGGTATTCATTTTGTTTTAAACTAAATGAATCCGACCAATCGTGGAACATTTACATTAGTTTTCGTTAAATGAACGTACACATTCCACTGTTACAGGTGAAAAAGTTCACTTGTAGCAACTAAAATACTTACCTATGCACGCTGGAGAGCCGCGCCAACCCACTCCTCTTCTTCACAGACCCCCTTTTGTTTGCATTTTTTTGGATATTAATCTAGCTAAAATGAGATGAATATCCATGTTTCGTTAACGAATGTGCAACATATGCACATGTTTAATTAAGACTTGGCTGATGTGTTATTCTATAGCAGAACAGAATTTTTCTGTGAGGTGTTTACTGTCTCTTTAAGCTATCTTAGCAGCTATAGAGCTATGAGGTAAATAATTATGTTAAAGTGCTATTAAACATGTTGAGATCTGTGCATATCCTAAAATGGCTAATTAAGTAAAAATAGTTTGCATAAAAGAATTGTTTAGAAATTGTTGGCAAATATTTTAAGATCATTTTCAAAAATATGCAAACTTGCTTACATAGCTGCTTACATAGCCTGATGTCTGGAGTTGTATGATCCACCCCCCTTATCCGTGTTTAGCATCAGAAACACAGGCATTGTATTTCGCAGCAGTTTATTTGCTTCTAGGCATGCTCCAGCAGATAACCACTGTATACTTCTGCATTATACCAAAGCAATGGTAGATATAGATACAGCCATAGAAGGAAATGTGTGTGTGTGTGTGGGGGGGGGGGGAGTTAGAGCTGTACAATTCAGAAACTTAAAATAAAGGGTTAATGTTGAGGCACTGCAGTATACATTTGCAGGTAAAGTAATTAAAGCACATATTATATTTTGTCTCTATCCCTACTTGTTTTATATGTCCCTTTAAGTAAAACAATGTTGCAGTAAAGATCAATTGCACAATTATAATTTCTGCAGTATGTTTCTGTGATAAACGTTTTGTCTGGTGTGATCTGATATGTAAATTATCTATGATATATTTTTAGAGTTGAATGGTCTGTGCCAGGAATTCCTCTTGCACACACAACTGCCTTCACCTCTACCCCCTACAAAACTACACATTATAGAAACCATAAAATTGCAAGGTGCTCCAGGGGATTTCTTAATGATCACACTTAGGTTTGCATTGCATTGGTTTTCTATAATAACATAAGACTAAGGATTTTCTTCACCAAAGAATCTGTAAATAGATCTTGTATGGTTCATTGGCATTAAAGAAAGCAAAAAACATTAAGTGCTTGACTGGTAGTAAATCAAAGTGCCTTTCCTAAATAAACATAACACACAACCAACAAAAGATTTACATAGTTTGTGAGCAAGGTTGGTGTTACCAGTTTTACTAACACAATAAGTAAACCTATTTTTTCTTTGCATAAACGTTTTGTAGATGGTCCATATATACCTGTGTATACTTTTGCTTATTTTTTAATAACATTGTGCTGATTTTCAGACTCCTAACCAAGCCCCACAGTGTCAGATGTATACTTATGTCTACAGATTCCTGCTGCTCCTGTTTGTCTAAAGGATTTTTTCATATGCAGGGAAGGGGGAGGGGGGACTGTCTGCTCTTCCTGCTTTCGCAGTTCCTTTTCAATAAGCCTAACCTCCCTAATCAACAGTGCTAAACTGGGAGCTTCTAAGTAAGACCAAGATTACAAGTTGTGCGGTATGGTGGGGTACGACTATACCGCTGAAGAATTGGCCATTACGCGTGGAATTGCAGTTCTCCCGTATTACAAGTCGCTGCGGTATAGCTATAATGCAAGCGTTTTAGCATGTAACACAACGATCCATTCCGCACTTAAAAAATTACGTTTGAGTGCGGGATTTCCATACCACTGTATTACAGGTTGTGCGGTCCGGCTAAAATGCTTGCGTTATAGCCTATCCCACCCTGATCCATACCGCGATCTTAGACCAGTAGTTATGGATTTTGCAAAACAAAATTGTTTCACAAAACTGATAACTAAAATGTTACAAAGTACACAAACACCCATAAACTACCTATTAATCCCTAAACCCTCCCGCATCGCAAATACCATATTAAACGTATTAACCCACCCACTCACATAGCCAACACTATATAAAGCTATTAACCCCTAAACCGCCGCCCAATCACAACTACTAACCTAAACCTATTAACCTCTAAACCGCCAGCCCCCCACATCGCAAAACACTAAATTAAACTATTAACCCCTAAACATAAAACCCTGCTAACTTTCATTAAAATTACAATATAACTATCTTAAAATAAATAAAAACTTACCTGTGAAATAAAAAAAAAAAAACAAGATTAAACTAAAAATTAATCTAATAAAAATATTTTAATAAAATAATATAAACTACAATTAAAAAAACCTAAATTTACAAGATTAAAAAAACCTAAGACTACGATTTTTTTTATATATATAAACCTAACACTACGAAAAAATCTAAAATTACCAAAAAAACAAATGCTAAAATTACGAAAAATAAAAAAACACTAAGATTATAAAACCTAATAAACGAAATTATCCAAAATAATAAAAATTACACCAAATCTAATAGCCCTATAAAAAAGCCCCCCAAAATAAAAACTCCCCCTAACCTAACGATAAACTACCAATAGACCTTAAAAGGGCCTTTTGTAGGGCATAGCCCTAAGTTAAACAGCTCTTATACCTAAAAATTACAAACGTCCCCTAACAGTAAACCCCCCAACCCAACCAACCACCCAAAATAAAAAAACCTAAGTTTAAAAAAAAACCTAAGCTACCCATTGCCCCTAAAGGGGCATTTGTATGGGCATTGCCCTTAAAAGGGCATTCATCTCTTTCTCAATCAGCTCTTTTACTGCCCATCCCTAATCTTAAAATAAAACCCTCCCCAAAATATAAACCCAATACTAACCCCAGAAAATCTACTCACAGTACCTGAAGTCCAGACTGCATCCAGGCGGCGAGGTCTTCATCCAGGTGGCGACATCTTCATCCATCATGGGGGAATCTTCTATCCTCATCCCGGTGGCATGGAGCTGTGGCGGTGCAGAGCTGTGAAGAACCAGCGACCGCAGAGCCATCAAGCATGGAGGATCCTCTTCATGCGATCGTCCACCGCACACTGAAGCTTTAATGCAAGGTACCCCTTTTATATTGGGGTACAGTTGCATTCCTATTGGCTGAAAAATTCCAATCAGCCAATAGGATGCGAGCTGCTTAAATCCTATTGGCTGATTTGAACAGCCAATAGGATTTAAGCAGCTCGCAATCCTATTGACTGATTTGAATGAAGAGCTACCTTATAGTCTGGACTAATTGTGAAACAACTCTTAACAACTCTAAAAATATGACAACTCATTAAATAATGGAGAAAAAAATATACAAAGTTAACAGTCAGAAAAATGGGACAGGGAAACTACAGAAGACCAACCACAGCCACAAGTCCCTTTTGTTACTAAACTCCTAGGGCAAGATTACAAGTCACGGGGCAAATCAGTTGCAAAAACACTGCACGTGTTATGGCTTTTTTAGCATTTGGGGTTGCACAGGTATTACAAGTTGCAAAATAACTTCTTTTGCAAGCACGTTAAGCCGCGTAATCCAAACAGCCAAATTTAACGTTAATGTATTCCCTATAGAAGTCAGAGGAGAAAACAAATAGAAAAAAAGCCCCACTAAAATCCTAATCTGTTGCGCAAAGCCCATGACGTATTCTCTTCGAAAAGTGTACATGAAAATTTGAATATTTCATAATGCGAAAACGTTTTCATATCGGAATATGTTCTATTTATTTTGAAATAAATATTTTTCTATATATGTGATGATTTTTGGACTGATATATCTATTTATAGCGAGATATGTATATGATTGTATATATGTCTACATATCTCGATCTATATGCAAATATTACTATGAAAATCCCTATGAGATTATGAGATGTTGTTTAATGTGCATAAAATTGTAATGTGAAATATTTTCACTATCTCCATAGTTAAACATATCTCTATACATATAAATCCATGTTTCTCTATGTACAGTATGTGTATGTATGTCAGTGTAAAATCCCTCTGTTGGCTTTTATTTTTCTAACACGCGAGATCTCGTATCTTTAAACCCTTATAACTTTTGTGTGCAATATTTTTTAAAAATAATTGTTATCAGACAGTGTTAATTTGAGTGTAATTGTACTTTGTAATGTATTTTTGAAGTGTTTCGTGAAAATGTTATGTTGCGCAAAACTGTTAACTACAGCTCTTCGAGGGTGGAAAGAATAGTTGCATAAAAGGCGATTGTGCGCGCAATTGCGATTTTTCAAAACTTGTAGCTGCGCAATGGAAATTGATTGAGAAAAGACCGTTTTGTGTTCAGAAAATTTTATAACGCGTGACTTGTAATCTTGCCTTTAAATTGTTGATGTAAGTCCTACTAATAACACCAGAAGTCAGCTGTGATTGGATTTAAACTACATAGTGAACTGAGCAAGCAAAATTGTCTTTAGATGTAGTCAAAATCCAGAAAAAAAAAAGTTCATAAACCTGGAGCCAGACTTTTGATGCAGACTACAGAACTGAATCAAACAGAAAGAATAGTAAAAAAAAAAAAAAAAGATCAAAGTGGACAGGAGTTTGTGAACAAAATAAATCTTAGATTTAATTATATTGAATTTGCTGCCAAAAATCTACTTTTTTATGCTGGGTCACCCAGAGCTGACATTAGAATTTGAAGCAAGAAATTATAGTATACACCATTGATCTATTTATTCTATGCACTGGATTATTTACAATTTATCTCATGCCTAAAAATAATTATTTTAAACCATTTTTTTAACATGGAGAATAAATACTGCATATGCTTAGGGGCTTAGAGGGAAATATTTAAAAATAACTAATGTTTAATATTTGTTTTAACATTTGTAACTAAAATGTTTCCAGATTGTCACTTGTCTCATCATATATAGATATAAAGATGTATAGAGGTATAGGTATAATATAGTATGTACAGTAGTCAGATAGCACATATTTTAAATGGATATAAAGTCAAAATTAAAATTTGTGATTTAGATGAACCATGCGATTTAAAAAGAAAACTTTCTAATATACTTCCATTTTTAAAATGTGTGCAATCTTTATGTATGCACACTTTCTGAGGTTCCAGCTTCTACTGAGCATGTGCAAAAGTGCACAGTATATATGTATATGCATTTTGCGATTGGTTGATGGCTGTCATATGACACAGGAGGAAGGAAAAAAATTGCCAAAAAATATTCTACTGCTCATTGCAAATTCAAAGTAAGTGCTTTTGTGATTTCTCTTTCTTTATTATTTATTAATTATTCAATTCTACTATAGTTGGTGGTCCTTTAAGTCAAACTCAATGGGACAATGTGCTCCGGCAATCAGCTAATAAGAGTTAATTGTATTTTAAGTGGGTAATAATGTGGACCTCAGGTGGATGAAGATTCAGCTAAAGCGCAGTGTGTGAGATGCTGCATGCTGAAATAAAGCAGGGATGAGCTTGGTATCTGCTCCTTGTGGTCCATTTAGTAGAGGCTGCATTGCGTGGGGTGTTTGGGCTGGGAGTTGTGGAGGAGGCACAGCCGGAAGAAATGCTGAAAAGCCTGACACTTGGAAAGGTGCAGTGATAGAGACCCCTGCCTCTTTAAAGAATGCTTGATTAAGGTAATAAAATCTCAGTTTTACGTTTGACCTTCTTATTCATTTTTTTGGTTGTTTTATATTGAATAAAATAGGTCTTATGGAATTTTATTTGTTGATCACAATTTGGTTTTTACCTCTTGTCTTGTGAGCTAAGGTTCTATTTTATAATGTAGCTAATTTTGTAAGAGGCAATATAATATGTTATTATGCAAGATTTTAAGGTAAAATGTGTAACTTGGAACTTTGGAGGCTTTTAAAAAAAATGTTTTCAGACATAAATTGGGTGTGGATATATATTTAATTCAAGAAAATCATTTTAACTAAATCGGTTTTAACATTTTAAGTTAAATTGGGTTGGCCACTCAGTACATTCATTCTTCAATAGAAAATCTATGGGTGTCTCAGTATTAATCCGGAAAAATATAGATTTTCAAATGAAGGAACAAGAATGGATAATGATGGCCGGTTTATAATTATTTCAATACAAATATATAATACAGATTTCCCTTTTTGTAATGTATATGGCCCATTATAATTTGTGAGTTTTAGTCTAAAATTATGGTCAATTTATTAAAATATAACTCCAAGGAATTTACAGATTTCAATTGAGCTCCTAAAACCCCTATTGATAGGTTCTGGGATTCTACTTTAATACATAGGAAAGAAACTAAGAGCCAATTTATAAAAAAAAGAAGCCAGATGTTTTGATAAAATTGTAACAGAGTTTAAGGTCATATTTTGAGATTAAGAAACCCTTAAACAAAAAATTATACCTGTATATTTAAAACACATAACTCATTTTCTAGGATAGATCATGCACCTGTTATTTTATATTATATTATTTTTTTAAATAAAAGGATATTATCCAGATATCTAATAGATAATCTAAAATTCAAAACCTTTTTTCAAAACAGATGGGAAGAATATATAAACAATAATGCTTCATCCCAGAATAGACCAGAACTGTTTTGGGAAAAATCTAAAGCAGTAATGAAAGGAGAAATTATTTAATACCTAAGTAACTTAAATATAATAAACAAGATCAGAGACACTCAATTAGTAAAGCAAGTTACAAATATCTATAATAAATATCTTAAGAGCCCATCAGTCAAATTGGAATAAATATATAGCAATGAAATATGAAAGAGAAATTTACCTTCATAAATATTCTGAAAAAGATTTGGACAAAAATCTTGGAAAATCTTAGCAAACCTAACTATGATTCAAATAAAATTGCTGCAATTGAAGTAGATGGTATTAGAATAGTCCATAGACAATAAATAATATCTTAGTTTGAGAAATATTTTACAGAAGTATATGATAAACCGATAATAGATGTAAAGAAAATTGAAGTAGATGGTATTAGAATAGTCCATAGACAATAAATAAAAATAATATCTTAGTTTGAGAAATATTTTACAGAAGTATATGATAAACCGATAATAGATGTAAAGAAAAGGGTAGAGTTTTTTGGCAGGCTATAGCTCTTCCTCAACTATTAAAAGACTAGAGGTTAATTATAGAAAAGGAGTTTGAATTAGAAGAAGTTCTATTTGCTGTTAAAAATTTAGGAAAGAATAAAGCCACGGGACCTGATATTCTCCCAGGAAATATTACGCTTCTATACAAAGAAGTTGCTCAGTCATTAGTAAATTTGTTTAATTATTATTGGAATGGCTCGGGTATCCCTAGTAAAAATGTCACTACCTCCCTAATCTGCTTAATACTTAAATCCGGAAAACCTGAAGATCACATTGATTCATATAGGCCCATAGCACTACTTAATACAGATTATAAAATATTAAAGATACATGCTGAGAGAATATAATTAGTAATAAAAAGTATAATAGGGTATGATCAGATAGGATTTATTAAGGGCAGATCTTCTTGAGATAATATCAAAAAGGTTCTCACAGTTATTGAAATGATACAAAAAGAGAAGTTACGAGATAAGTTAAGCGATATACAAGAACCAGTAATGGTTCTAATAGATGCAGAAAAAGCATTTAATAAAGTGATATGGCATCACTTAACTCAAGTATTAGAGAAAATTAATATAGGACATACATTTTTAAATCTGATTTTGGCATTGTATAAACATCCTTCAACGAAAATAATAGTAAATGGAGAAATCTCTAATTTAGTTAATCTATATAAAGGTACAAGACAAGGGTGTCTGCTCTCCCCCACCTTATTTAAAGGGACACTGAACCCAAATTTTTTCTTTTGTGATTCAGATAGAGCATGCAATTTTAAGCAACTTTCTAATTTGCTCCTATTATCAAATTTTCTTCGTTCTCTTGCTATCTTTATTTGAAAAAGAAGACATCTAAGTTTTTTTTTTCAGAACTCTGGACAGCTCTTTTTTATTGGTGGATGAATTTATCCACCAATCAGCAAGGACAACCCAGGTTGTTCACCAAAATTGGGCCGGCATCTAAACTTACATTCTTGCATTTCAAATAAAGATACCAAGATAATGAATAAAATTTGATAATAGGAGTAAATTAGAAAGTTGCTTAAAATTTCATGCTCTATCTGAATCACAAAAGAAATAATTTGGGTTCAGTGTCCCTTTAACCTAGCAATTAAGACCCTAGCTGTCTGGATTAGAGAGAATATATATGGTATATATTTGGTAAGAAAATAACTACATCTTGCATTATATGCTGATAATTTGTTACTATTTGTAAATATGTCAAAAGAAAATCTACCCAAAATAATTATTCACTGATTGTGAGACTTTTACAGGTTTTAAAGTTAATAAAACTAAATCAGAAATTATTTGGCTATTGTAAGGAAATCACAGAGAAAAAGTTAACTTTAGATTAAAGGAAGTTGGAGAATATTTTAAATACTTGCAAATTAAAATATTTTTAGATTAAAATAAAAATGGTATGAGTTAAATATTAAAGAATTAATGGAAGATATAATACATAAGTAACGATATTGGGAAAAATCTTCTGATATTAACTGGCAGAATAAATATAGTCAAAATGATTATACAATCTAAAATTATTTATCCTTTAACTATGCTTGCATTGATATTAGAAATGAAAGAAATGATAATCCTGAATAAAGCATTGAAAAGTTTATTTGTCAGGGGAAGAAACCTAGGATAAATAGAAATAAATGACAACAATACCGACCTTCTGCAGGCCTCACTTTACCAGACTTTAGATTATATAACTGGGCCTTATTAGCAAAAGATGTGTTAGAATGGTTGGTTCCTAATGAAAATTATTAATTTATTAAATACAACAAATATTCTAGGACCTGGTTCTTTAACAATGTTACCACATCTTAAGACAAATTAATTACAATGAGAAGCCAAGAATTATCTTTATTATTTAATCCCTTAAAGGGACATTAAACACTTAATAAATGATAGACAGAATGATGCATTCAAAGAAAAGATTAGTATGAGAATAACCTGTAGATGTATTTTTTAAAGTTTCATTAGCTGTTTAAATATTGACAAAATAAGTGTAAAATGTTAGTGTCTATAAAACAATGGGAGCTGCCATGTTGTAACTTAGGTTACCTTCTCTGCTGTGACCAATTAGAGACAGTTATAAATAGGTCACTTGAGTGTGCAGCCAATGGCTGTGTGGAATATAACAGTGTTCTGCACTTCCATTTCTAACAGGAATTGAAAAACTCACAATTTCAGAATGGAATTACATGAAAAAGGGACAAAATAAATAATGAAAGTATATTGCAATTTTTTTATATATATAATTTATCATTTTATATTACCATCTCAAAGTGTTTACTGTCCATTTAAGAGCCTGGTCTAAAATCTGTAAAGAATTACAGGTAAATAAAGACATTTTACACTATCTTCCAAGTCAGGGAAATGTTAAATGTATCCCAGGTTTCCCATCTTCTGTTTTTCAGATCTGGAAACAAATGGGTGTATCAGATCAGGGGAAATAAAAACATTTGAGAGATTACAAGAAGAATATGCGCTCAGACATCACCTTTTTTTTCTCTCCATATTTGCAAATTAAACATTATGTGAATGATTTATTAAGTGAGCAGGATTCCCAAAATGAATCAGATAAAATAAATCAGGTTAATAAAAAATAAATCATTGGCAAAAGGGAAAAGGGAAAACTAATATACTATATAAGTCAATGATATAAAAAGATTCTGAAACTATAATTTAAACATTATGCATTAAATGGTCTAAGCTCTTAAATAAACAGATTACTGCTGATGATATTCAGAACAGTATTAAAAGAGGTATTAAAACAACTTTATCTGCAGAATTGAGAGAATCTCACCTAAAGATACTACATATGGCCTATTATACTCTTGATAATTAAAAAAAATGGTATGCTTTTAAAGGGACATAAAACCCCAACATTTTCTTTGATGATTAAGATAGAAGTAAATTGGAATGTTGTTTAAAATTGTATTCTCTATTATCTTATTTGTTTCATTACTTAGATATCCTTTGTTGAATAAATAGCAATGCACATGGGTGAGCCAATCACACGAGAAATCTATGTGCAGCCACCAATCAGCAGCTACTGAGAATATTTAGATATGCTTTTCAACAAAGCATATCAAGAAAATGAAGCAAATTAGATAATAGAAGTAAATTGGAAAGTTGTTAAAAACGGCTTGCTCTATCTAAATCACGAAAGAAAATAATTGGGTTTCATCTCCCTTTTAATGAAAATAGATGTTTTAAATGCAGTTCAGGTTGTCCAGGTATTATTCACTGTTTCTGTTCCCGTCCTAAAATACAAATGTTTTTTGGGGGAAATTCTTATAGGTTGAATATTATTCTAAAAATAGAGAATAAGTTAAATTTATTTCAAATATTACTATTTGAAACTTTCAGTAATGGTAGTAATCTGAAATTCTGTACTCAAGTGATCCTGGTATCTTGGAAAATGATCTTGAAATCCTGGATTTCAAAAACTCCACCAAAATTGTCGGAATTATTAAATTGAAAAAAGTTCATGGAAAAATGACAAAGCTACGTCCTCTCATCTACTCCTAATAGACAGAGACAAATTTGTTATTTAAAAACTTAAATTAACCGTAATGGAGAGTCTATGAGTATATAGATTTTGGTTTATTAGAGGAAATAGCACCGTCTTGGTTAACTTAGAGGAGAGGTGAAATTATATATCTATAAAGTTATAAATGTATTCCATTTACTATTTTTGTGGAAATTTTAGTTGAAATATAATGTAATAATACAGATTGGATTGAACAAAATATTGGATATAGTCACCTAGATTACGAGTGGTGCGCTAACTGTAGCGTAAATGCAATATCGTTTTGTTCTTTTTGGCTTCCTATGGTGTCTTCAGCCTCTTTAGCTTCACCACTCCTTATGTTATTAGAGAGGCTAAAAACACTGTAGGGAGCCAAAAACCCCCGAATATAACACTTGTGCTACAGTTAGAGCACCACTCGTAATCTAGGCGAGTATTAGCAAATAAGTAACAGATAAGTATTTAATTTGATTCAAAATAGGATCTGTGATCTACATTCCTAAGATTCGTTACATTGAATGTTATTTTGATATTATTTTGTAACCATGATTAAAATGACACTATTTTTTTAAACATATGTTTTCAATGTGTTGTTAAAATTTGGATGTATTGATAAACTTAATAAAAAGATAATTACAAAAATTGTATTCTAAGCAGTTGCAGGAGCAAACTTACAAATCTATTGGGCTTTCACTCTCTTTCTGCTGCTACCTTTTGTTCACTTACGGCTAGATTTAGAGTTCTGCGGCCAAAGGGGTGCATTAGCTACGCATGCTTTTTTTTTCCCCGCACCTTTTAAATACAGCTGGTATTTAGAGTTCACAGAAGGGCTGCGTTAGGCTCCAAAAAAGGGAGCGTAGAGCATATTTACCGCCACTTCAACTCTCGATACCAGCGGTGCTTACGGACGCGGCCAGCTTAAAAAACGTGCTCATGCACGATTCCCCCATAGGAAACAATGGGGCAGTTTGAGCTGAAAAAAAACATAACACCTGCAAAAAAGCAGCGTTCAGCTCCTAACGCAGCCCCATTGTTTCCTATGGGGAAACACTTCCTAAGTCTGCACATAACACCCTAACATGAACCCCGAGTCTAAACACGCCTAACCTTACACTTATTAACCCCTAATCTGCCGCCCCCGACATCCTCGCCACCTGCAATATATTATTAACCCCTAATCTGCCGCTCCGTACACTGCCGCAACCTACATTATCCCTATGTACCCCTAATCTGCTGCCCCTAACACAGCCGACCCCTATATTATATTTATTAACCCCTAATCTGCCGTCCCCAATGTCGCCTCCACCTACCTACAATTATTAACCCCTAATCTGCCGACCGGACCACACCGCTACTATAATAAATGTATTAACCCCTAAAGCTAAGTCTAACCCTAACCCTAACACCCCCCTAACTTAAATATAATTTAAATCTGACTAAATAAATTAACTATTATTAAATAAATTATTCCTATTTATAATTATAATTATATTGTAGCTATTTTAGGATTAATATTTATTTTACAGGCAACTTTGTAATTATTTTAACCAGGTACAATAGCTATTAAATAGTTAATAACTATTTAATAGCTACCTAGTTAAAATAATTACAAAATTACCTGTAAAATAAATCCTAACCTAAGTTACAATTAAACCTAACACTACACTATCAATAAATAAATTAAATAAAATACCTACAATTACCTACAATTAATCCTAACACTACAATATCAATAAATTAATTAAATACAATACCTACAAATAAATACAATGAAATAAACTAACTAAAGTACAAAAAATAAAAAAGAACTAAGTTACAAAAAATAAAAAAATATTTACAAACATTAGAAAAATATTACAACAATTTTAAACTAATTACACCTACTCTAAGCCCCCTAATAAAATAACAAAGACCCCCAAAATAAAAAAATGCCCTACCCTATTCTAAAATTAAAATAGAAAAGCTCTTTTACCTTACCAGCCCTGAAAAGGGCCCTTTGCGGGGCATGCCCCAAAGAATTCAGCTCTTTTGCCTGAAAAAAAACATACAATACCCCCCCAACATTACAACCCACCACCCACATACCCCTAATCTAACCCAAACCCCCCTTAAATAAACCTAACACTAAGCCCCTGAAGATCTCCCTACCTTGTCTTCACCACGCCGGGTTCACCGATCGATCCAGAAGAGCCTCCGATGTCTTGATCCAAGCCCAAGCGGGGGGCTGAAGATGTCCATGATCCGGCTGAAGTCTTCATCCAAGCGGGAGCTGAAGAGGTCCATGATCGGGCTGAAGTCTTCTGTCAAGCGGCATCTTCAATCTTCTTTCTTCCGGATCCATGGTCATCCCGCCGACGCGGAACATCCATCTTCACCGACGACTTCCCAACGAATGATGGTTCCTTTAAGGGACGTCATCCAAGATGGCGTCCCTCGAATTCCGATTGGCTGATAGGATTCAGCCAATCGGAATTAAGGTAGGAAAATTCTGATTGGCTGATGGAATCAGCCAATCAGAATCAAGTTCAATCCGATTGGCTGATCCGATCAGCCAATCTGATTGAGCTTGCATTCTATTGGCTGATCGGAACAGCCAATAGAATGTGAGCTCAATCTGATTGGCTGATTTGATCAGCCAATCGGATTGAACTTGATTCTGATTGGCTGATTCCATCAGCCAATCAGAATTTTACTACCTTAATTCCGATTGGCTGATAGAATCCTATCAGCCAATCGGAATTCGAGGGATGCAATCTTGGATGACAACATTTAAAGGAACCTTCATTTGGACATAGGACGTCGCAAGAACAGGATGGATCCACGCCGGGGGTCTTCAAGATGGAGCCGTTTGTCATCGGATGGAAAAACAGAGAAGATGCGGCTTGGATGAAGATGTTTGCCGGTCCGGATCAACTCTTCTGCCCGGATAGGATGAAGACTTCTGCCCGAAGATGGAATTCTTTAGCCGCCGCTTGGATCCAGACTTCAGCTGGAGGATGGACGTCACTCTTCAGCCCCCGCTTGGTCTTGGATGAAGATTTCGGAGGCTCTTCTGGACAGATCGGGACCCGGTGTGGTGAAGACAAGGTAGGGAGATCTTCAGGGGCTTAGTGTTAGGTTTATTTAAGGGGGGTTTGGGTTAGATTAGGGGTATGTGGGTGGTGGGTTGTAATGTTGGGGGGGTATTGTATGTTTTTTTTTACAGGCAAAAGAGCTGAGTTCTTTGGGGCATGCCCCGCAAAGGGTCCTTTTCAGGGCTGGTAAGGTAAAAGAGCTTTTCTATTTTAATTTTAGAATAGGGTAGTGCATTTTTTTATTTTGGGGGTCTTTGTTATTTTAGTAGGGGGCTTAGAGTAGGTGTAATTAGTTTAAAATTGTTGTAATATTTTTCTAATGTTTGTAAATATTTTTTTTATTTTTTGTAACTTTTTTATTTTTTGTACTTTAGTTAGTTTATTTAAATGTATTTATTTGTAGGTATTGTATTTAATTAATTTATTGATAGTGTAGTGTTAGATTTAATTGTAGGTAATTGTAGGTATTTTATTTAATTTATTTATTGATAGTGTAGTGTTAGGTTTAATTGTAACTAAGGTTAGGATTTATTTTACAGGTAATTTTGTAATTATTTTAACTAGGTAACTATTAAATAGTTATTAACTATTTAATAGCTATTGTACCTGGTTAAAATAATTACAAAGTTGCCTGTAAAATAAATATTAATCCTAAAATAGCCACAATATAATTATAATTTATACTGTAGCTATATTAGGATTTATTTTACAGGTAAGTATTTAGCTTTAAATAGGAATAATTTATTTAATAATAGTTAATTTATTTCGTTAGATTTAAATTATATTTAAGTTAGGGGGTGTTAGTGTTAGGGTTAGACTTAGCTTTAGGGGTTAATACATTTATTATAGCAGCGGTGAGTTCCGGTCGGCAGATTAGGGGTTAATAAGTGAAGTTAGGTGTCGGCGATGTTAGGGAGGACAGATTAGGGGTTAATAATATTTCTTATAGGGTTATTGAGGTGGGAGTGAGGCGAATTAGGGGTTAATACATTTATTATAGTAGCGGTGTGGTCCTGTCGGCAGATTAGGGGTAAATAATTGTAGGTAGGTGGAGGCGACGTTGGGGGCGGCAGATTAGGGTTTAATAAATATAATATAGGGGTCGGCTGTGTTAGGGGCAGCAGATTAGGGGTACATAGGTATAATGTAGGTTGCGGCGGTGTACGGAGCGGCAGATTAGGGGTTAAAAAAAATATGCAGTTGTCAGCAATAGCAGGGGCGGCAGATTAGGGGTTAATAAATATTATGTAGGTGTCGGCGGTATTAGGGGCAGCAGATTAGGGGTACATAGGGATAACGTAGGTGGCGGCGGTGTATGGAGCGGCAGATTAGGGGTTAAAAAATTTTAATAGAGTGGCGGCGATGTGGGGGGGCCTCGGCTTAGGGGTACATAGGTAGTTTATGGGTGTTAGTGTACTTTAGAGCACAGTAGTTAAGAGCTTTATAAACCGGCGTTAGCCCAGAAAGCTCTTAACTACTGACTTTTTTCTGCGGCTGGAGTTTTGTCGTTAGATTTCTAACGCTCACTTCAGCCACGACTCTAAATACCAGCGTTAGAAAGATCCCATTGAAAAAATAGGATACGCAATTGGCGTAGGGGGATCTGCGGTATGGAAAATTCGCGGCTGCAAAGTGAGCGTTAGACCCATTCCTGACTGACTCTAAATACCAGCGGTAGCCCAAAACCAGCGTTAGGAGCCTCTAACGCTGGTTTTGACGGCTAACGCCAAACTTTAAATCTAGCCGTTAGCTTCTACTTAGCCAATACTGAAGTGTGTGGTGGTTTAAACATTCAAAAGCAGCTCTATCAAATGACAAATTAAAGGTAAATGAGCTATTTGTAAATGTATCATTGGGACCTCATTAAAGGGACATTTTTCTTTTCATAAATGTTTTGTAAATGATACATTTATATAGCCTATACAGCTTCTTTTTTAAAAAAAAAAGTATAGTTTTGTTTATTTTTAAATAACATTGCGCTGATTTTCAGACTCCTAACCAAGTCCCAAAGTTTTAGGAGAATACTGACTTATACCTACTCCAGCTTGCTCCTGTTTATGTAAAAAGTCTTTTCATATGCAGAGGAAGGGGGAGGGGAGAGTGTCTGAATATTTCCCAGTTTCAGTGGGTGTTCTAGCTAAACAGTGCTAAACTGGGAGCCTCTACTTACTGAAGTGTATTAAATTGTTTACAAATAGCTCATTCACCTTTTGATTTCTAATTTGAAATAGTTGATTTTGCATATTGTATTTTGCCAACAGATTCCGCAGCCCTATAAACATAGGCGGTATGCAAGGTTACATTTATAGGGATAAAATTGGGTGGAGGGTCCTGCTAAGAGTCCCACTGTTGTAGTCAGCTCTTGTGAATGTGATCTACAAACAGTTGGGCTCTTAGGCTTACATGCTAAGGGGTTCAAGCAATGGAGAAGAGGAACTGGTATAAAGAAAGGTTAGTGTAGGTTGTATGCATCCCTGAATAGTAGAGTCTTTAGGGAGCGCTTTAAGCTTTCAAAACTAGGGGAGAGTCTTGTGGAGCGAGGTAGAGAGTTCCACAAGATGGGAGCCAGTCTGGAGAAGTCCTGTAAATGGGAATGTGAGGAGGTAACAAGAGTGGAGGAGAGTAGGAGGTCGTGAGCAGAGCGAAGGGGACGGTAGGGATCAGTTATGCTGTCTAAGATCTAATGCTCTAATTTCAAAAATCCCATTAAAAAGTAAACAGATTTTACTATCTTAGATCACTACACCTTTCAAAATAATTTTAAAAAGTTTAAGTAAAATTAAGTTGACCTTACTATAAGACTTACACAGCAAAACATAGCTATTAAGTCTCATTTGCCTTTACACTTTATCACACAGGAGCAAACAACATCATACACCATAACTTAGAGGTTTTATAAATATACCTATATTTACAGATCTAATTAGCAAATGCCATAAAATGTTATGAATTCACGACTTATAAGCATTAGAAAGCTTTAACATAGAATGTTCAAATAAATCTAAACAATCACTGCATGATAATTAATATAGTGCTGAAATAGTTCACTGCTAGTCGTATCAAAATTTCGGCTAGATTACGAGTTTTGCGTTATGAGGGTGCGGTACTAACTTGCACGTTATTGTCACCGCTCCCTTTCCTACAGCGCTGGTATTACAGGTTTTTACAAACCCAGCGTTAAAAGACAAAAAGTGAGCGTAGAGCAAAATTTTGCTCCATACCGCACTCAAATACCAGCGCTGCTTAAGTCAGCGGTGAGCTGGTTGTACGTGCTCGTGCACGATTTCCCCATAGACATCAATGGGGAGAGCCGGCTGATAAAAAAGCCTAACACCGGCAATAAAGCAGCGTAAAGCTCAGTAACGCAGCCCCATTGATTCCTATGGGGAAACACATTTTATGTTTCCACCTAACACCCTAACATGAACCCGAGTCTAAAAACCCCTAATCTTACACTTATTAACCCCTAATCTGCCGCCTCCGACATCGCCGATACCTACATTATATTTATTAATCTCTAATCTGCCGCTCTGGACATCGCCGCCACCTACATTATACTTATTAACCCCTAATCTGCTGCCCCCAACATCACCGCCACCTACATTATATTTATTAACCCCTAATCTCCCTCCCCCAATGTCGACGCAACCTACCTACACTTATTAACCCCTAATCTGCTGCCCCCAACTTCGCCGCCACTATAATAAACATATTAACCCCTAAACCGCTGCACGCCCGCATCCCAAACATTAGTTAAATATTATTAACCCCTAATCTGCCGCCCCTAACATCGCCACCACCTACCTACAATCATTAACTCCTAATCTGCCGCCCCCAACGTCGTCGCCACTATACTAAATTTATTAACCCCTAAATATAAATCTAACCCTAACACCCCCTAACTTAAATATAATTAAAATAAATCTAAATAAAACCTACTATTAATAACTAAATAATTCCTATTTAAAACTAAATACCTATAAAATAAACCCTAAGCTAGCTACAATATAACTAATAGTTACATTGTATCTAGCTTAGGGTTTATTTTTATTTTACAGGCAAGTTTGTATTTATTTTAACTAGGTAGAATAGTTACTAAATAGTTAAGGTTTAATTAAGGTTGAAAAAATCCTATTGGCTGATATTGACTAATTGGATCAGCCAATAAGATTGAAGTTCAATCCTATTGGCTGATTGCATCAGCCAATAGGATTTTTTCAACCTTAATTCCGATTGGCTGATAGAATTCTACCAGCCAATCAGAATCTAAGGGACGCCATCTTGGATGACGTAATTTAAAGGAACCTTCATTGTAGAAGAAGCCATTGATTGAAGAGGATGCTCCGCGCCGGATGTCTTGAAAATGGACCCGCTCCGCTCCGGATGAAGGAAGATAGAAGATGCCGTCTGGGTGAAGACTTCTGCCCGTCAAGAGGACCACTTCTGCCGGCTTCGATGAAGACTTCTCCCGGATTCATTGAGGACTTCCTGCCGCTTCGATGAGGACTTCTCCCGGCTTTGTTGAGGATGGATGCCTGATCTTCAAAACTGTAAGTGGATCTTCAGGGTGTTAGTGTTAGGTTTTTTTAAGGGTTTATTGGGTGGGTTTTATTTTTAGGTTAGGGCTTTGGGCCGCAATAGAGCTAAATTCCCTTTTAAGGGCAATGCCCATACAAATGCCCTTTTCAGGGCAATGGGGAGCTTAGGTTTTTTTATTTAGGGTTTTATTTGGGGGGGTTGGTTGTGTGGGTGGTGGGTTTTACTGTTTGGGGGATTGTTTGTATTTTTTTTTACAGGTAAAAGAGCGGATTTCTTTGGGGCAATGCCCCGCAAAAGGCCCTTTTAAGGGCTATTGGTAGTTTAGGTTAGGCTAGGGGTTTTTTATTTTGGGGGGGGGGCTTTTTTAATTTGATAGGGCTATTAGATTAGGTGTAATTAGTTTAAAGATCTTGTAATTTGTTTTTATTTTCTGTAATTTAGTGGGGTTTTTTTTGTAATTTAGATAATTGTATTGAATTTAGTTAATTGTATTTAATTTATGGAATTTATTTAATTGTAGTGTAAGGTTAGGTGTTAGTGTAAAACAGGTTAGGTTTTATTTTACAGGTCAATTTGTATTTATTTTAGCTAGGTAGTTAGTAAATAGTTAATAACTATTTAGTAACTATTCTTTTTTTTATTTAATAACTATTCTACCTAGTTAAAATAAATACAAACTTGCCTGTAAAAATAAAAAATAAACACTAAGCTAGATTCAATGTAACTATTAGTTATATTGTAGCTAGCTTAGGGTTTATTTTATAGGTAAGTATTTCATTTTAAATAGGAATTATTTAGTTATTAATAGTAGGTTTTATTTAAATTTATTTTAATTATATTGGGGGCTTAGGGATAGGGTTAGACTTATATTTAGGGGTTAATAAATTTAGTATAGTGGAGGCGACGTTGGGGGCGGCAGATTAGGGGTTAATAATTGTAGGTAGGTGGCGGCGATGTTAGGGGCAGCAGATTAGGGGTTAATAATATTTAACTAGTGTTTGCGAGGCGGGAGTACGGCGGTTTAGGGGTTAATATGTTTATTCTAGTGACGGCGATGTTAAGAGCGTTACATTAGGGGTTAATAATTATAGTGTTTACGATGCGGGAGGGCCTCGGTTTAGGGCAGAGCTTTCCAAACTTTTCATGTTGGCGACACACTTTTTAGACCTACATCATTTCATGACACAGTAATTCAGTTGTACTGGCAAACAGGAGGTTAAACTAACTTGTTTTAAGAGATACGGACACATACATAAATTATATAATAACAAAATGTATTTACAAGTAACAGTATGTATGTGCAAGAATTAAAACAAAGTTTAATAACACCAATAGCTACTTACTATTTTAATGGGATGTATGGTTGATGGGATGAACACAATTTCTGAATATTTGGTCGAATATTAGATAAAGACACTCGCATTTCATCATCAAGCATTTTTAAGCTTCCCCTTCCTATCCATATATCAAGAGCAGGAGAAGCAATGCACTACTGGGAGCTAGCTGCAAAAAACCCCCACTGACTTCTGACTTCAGCTCAGCGTTTAAGCTGCCGCCCTCAGAGCTCGGTGAGTCCGACTGACTACTGCCCGCGCTGCAAACACACTGCTGTCCCACTCACTGACTACACATGCAATCACGAGCCAATTAAGGAGACTACACGTGCAGTCAGGAGACAATGTGCCGCCAAAGCCGCCAATGGGAATAGTTTCAGTTCCCACTGAGCTGCGCCAATAGGTTAAGATGATCTGTGACCCCCTAGGTATCAATCACGTGTCAACCATGTGATATGCATAGCAGGCAGGCAGAAAGTCAGAAACCCAAAAAAAAATATTTTATATTACATTTTAAAAAATTTGTGCTAAAGCAGGGACACACCTACACATTAATAGGTAGTTTATGGGTGTTTAGTGTACTTTTTAGCACTTTAGTTATGATAATAGATATATAGCAAATATGATAGTAAGATAAGATAATACAATGATGGATAGATAGTTAGCTAGATAGATAGATAGATAGATAGATAGATAGATAGATAGATAGATAGATAGATAGATAGATAGATAGACAGACAGTTATTGGTTTACTCCATTATAGACTGTTGAATATAGGAGTTTACACTGAAAAGAAGTTAAAGGCTGAAGCGATTTCAGTTTGGGAGTGACTGACGTGGAAACCTGAAGTAAATCAAACAAAGTTAGATCAATAATCTTGGCATCGCTATGTATTTTAGCATCAACCTTCTACAACACTTTCAGTTAAAGACAACACCTTATGATTTATAGCACTGAGAATCAGGAGTCAATGCTGACATTCTGATAAGGTTTTAGTAATCATCATGGATAAATTAGACTAAATGCATGGTTTGGTTTAACAAGAAAAGAAACTAAAGATTAATTTGCACAATATCACTCAAAGGTTTGGATTCTAATCCATGAGAATGCCCTTATGATTTTCGAATGCTTTCTGGCTGAAGGAACAGCCCCTATAATGTATAATTGAGGACAATTTTTAAGGGACATGAAACCAAAAAAAGTTTCTTTCATGATTCAGATAGAGAATACAATGTTAAACAAAATTCCAATTTACTTCTATTATCTAATTTGCTTCATTTTTTAGGTATCCTTTGTCGAAGAAATATCAATGCACATCGGTGTATCAATAACATGAGGCATATATGTGCAGTCACCAACCAGCAGCTACTGAGCATATTTAGATATGCTTTTCAACAAAGAATATCAAAAGAAAGAAGCAAATAATATAAAAAAAGTAAATTAGAAACTTGTTTAAAATTGCAGCTCTTTATTTCCACTTATATATGGAAGGGTAAAAAACCACAGACATCCAGGCACATTCTACAAAAATCAATTAGACAAGGTGGACTAGCCTTCCCTAACGTGATACTATATCATGAAGCCGTGCAACTTTCTCATATTCTGGGATGGGGCAATGTTTCTAACCCTCCAAGATGGTAGGATGTGGAACTAGTCCTGATACCAGACACAATATAACTACCAGGCTTAGTTTGGATCCCATTGTACTAGAGAAAACAATTGGAAATTGACCACCCAATTTTATTAGATAATTTAAGTTTTTGGGATAGGATCAAACATCTCCAAAATTTAGCTCCTCATCCGTCTCCACTACACTCAGTTAGGAGTATAGTAGGATGCCTTCAGGAGATAGATAGCACTTTGGGGGATAATCTGGGTCCCCTGCTGGTCGGGGACCTTTATATCAATGGGACATGGCTGAACCCACAGTCTTTCATGGAATGGTTTGCAGTACCACTAAAACTCCAATTTGAGATGTTTAGATTTTTCAGTCTCTTGAGACTTTGGTGATTCCAGAAGTAGGGCCTGTTTGATTAGAGGCCAAGGGACGGGGGCATTTTATCATTAAACTACTATATTCTTACAGATATTCGAACCAAGCTCATATTGAATCCCCACAGAGCATGGAAAGGGGACCTTGGTCTGTCAGTGGAACCAAATCATGGACTAGGGAGTTGGTATTCGCCGGGAAGACCCTACATTGCACTACCCCCTGGGCATTGCACTATAAAATAGCTGTAAGATGGCACTTAGTACCGGCACATCTCCATAAGATATTTCAAAGTGTTTCCCCACTGTGTTGGAGGGGCTGATAGGTAAATGGGTGAATATATGGTGGGAATATCCCAGACTTAGACCCTACTGGAGAGATTGTTTTAGATTGTTGGGAGATATGAACTTTACACCAGCAGTAGGCCTACTTCATCTGTTTCTCCCTAAAATGACTTTAGCAAGAAAAATATTCCTTACATACTTTCTAACAACAGCCAAATTTATCATTGCCAGAGAGTGGAAAAAGTTCAAATGGTCCTAAACTATTTGAAATATATTAAGAAAATGGAGGAGTATGTTTTTAAACTTGAAGATAGGCTACACTTATACCAAGAAATTTGGGTACAGTGGGGCGAAGTTTCCCACATTGAACACATTTATTTCACCTTGAGACTTGTGGAGACTAGATAAACAGAATGGTGATAGTTTTTTTTTTCTCTTCCCTCCCTTCCCCTTCCTTTACCGCTACACTTCCCCAAGTTTTATTGTTAAGTGATAATGCTCACACGCTTCAATATTATCATAACTATGGTAGTATCCAGAACATTACTTATCTTAATTGTAATGTTAATTTGACTTCCAATTTGTTGTCTCTTCTCCTTTTTGACCTCTTAAGTAGCACTGATATGCGTAATACACAATGAGGCGATAAAGTCTTATATAAGAGGTTCTAATTATATTTATTTGTAAATATATTAAGGTACTGAGTACCAGAGAATACAATAGAAACTGATGATACTGTACAGCCGGTGACATTCTGGAGATGATACTCGCTAATAGATCACTGTGACCATAGATGTTGTCTATTGTAATGCTTCATAAATTTGTATTATGTTCTTGTTGTACCCTAATAAAAAAATTTTATTTAGTAAAAAAAATGACATGCTCTATCTGAATCATTAAAGAAAAAAAATTGGATTTTATATCACTAAAAGTATTACCTGCGCACATATTGTCTAATTGTTTGCACTTGTTATCTGCCCTTACATTGGTTTTGGCCACGTATCTTTTACTTCTGTAAGGAGCTCTGAAAATCATTGGCAGAACCTACATGAAAATTATCCCCACTCTGAAACACCAAAAAATATCAGAACCCCACAGTGCTAGTGTTTTTTCCCAAATGTGCTTGATAGTTTTACTGATTGGAATAGCTTTAAAAAAACAAAATCACACAGCTGATCTGCTTTCGGATTTTTCTTTGTCAGTTCTGTAAAAGATTTGAATCCAGGCCAAACATTTTCTTTACTATTGTCTTCATCATGGGAGCGAGTACCATCGGTGCAGCAGGTCCAGCGGGACCAGGACCCAAGTGCGGGGGGACCCATAGCAGTCAGTCTATACCCAGCTGTTTCCAGCCATAAAGTCAACAGTACATTTGTTGTTTTTTACAAGCTAAAGCCCATATACCATAAAACAAAACAAAATAAAAACTTATTATATTGAAGAATTACATCTTTAATCAGTCAAGAATCACATTTGGGGAAGTTTCTTCTAAGTCTAATATTAAATTCTGCCTTGTTTTACCATTTTGTTTTGCTGTTGTTAAGCACACTAATAGATAATTATTAGAAAGGAAAAAGTATGAAGCAATGTTAGCACTTCCGTTCAGGTGCTCGCTGCCAGCCCCGGTTCTCCCAAACCATGTATAGAAGCAGAAAGTGTTGAAAGTGGCGGCGCTGTGTCACCTCCAGGGAACCAAGCTGCCCACGTCCTCTGAGTCAACCTTGTTGCTTTCACCTCCAAAATAAAAGAGCTCACAATAGTGTAGCAGATTTCAGACAATGTGGTAGGTGCACAAACTGGTTATACTCACAAGATTGCAGTTAAAATAAGCCTTTTATTAAAATCATCACAAATGTGTCTTCAGGTGCAGCTTCAGGTTTTATTTAAAATACAGCTCAACGCGTTTCGGCTAAAAGAAGCCTTTATCAAGAGCATAAAGTTAAAACAATTTCTGGAAGAGATAGAGTTAGGCAACAACCCTATATAATATAATATAATATAATATTTCATATCCCACTTTTACTCTCACAACTTTTTCTTCCCTATAAATAGTATGGTTTCAAAAGGTGAAACCGGGGATCATCTAAAACATACCCAGAAATATTGATACCTCCCATGATCCAAACTGACTCTGACCCAAGCCAGCTCAGCTGAGACTCAGGGATGCAACAACTCTGCCCTCAGCCTCCCAGTCCTAGATACTAGTCATAAAATGTTGGAAGGTATGTATGTGTGTGTTTTAGTGACTCCAATGATATTCATTTGCATGATTATATGCTACAAAAATGATCTATGCATGTGTGATTATAGAAAATAAAAACACGCCCTAATCTAAGAATAAATTACCAATAGCCCTTAAAAGGGCGTTTTGTAGGGCATTGCCCTAAAGAAATCAGCTCTTTTACATAAAAAATAAACAAAGTCCCCCCTAACAGTAAAACCCCCCACTCACCCACCAAACCCCCCAAAATAAAAAAAACTAACACTAATGAACCTAAACTACCCATTGCCCCTAAAGGGGCATTTGTATGGGCATTGACCTTAAAAGGGCATTCCGCTCTTTTTGAAATTGCCCAATGAACCCTAATCTAAAAAAACAAACCCCCCCAAAAAACTTACACTAAAGCCCCAAATAGGTACTCACGGTTTCAGAAGTCTGGCGGAGAAGGTCTTCTTCCAGGCGGGTCCATCATCTTCATCCACAGCGAAGGTGGCATGGAGCGGAGGTCCGGAGCGGTCTTCCCAGATGTGGCGATCCTTGGCGGTGGTCATTTGTGGCGGTGGTCCTCGGTAGTGGTGGTGGTCCTTGGTGGTATGGAGGCTCCTCTTCATCTGATGTCCATCGTATACAGAATATTGAATGCAAGGTACCGCAATAAATTTTGGGTACCTTGCATTCCTATTGGCTGAATTTGTCAAAGCAGCCAATAGGATTAGAGCTACTGAAATCCTATTGGCTGTTCAAATCATGACACTGCCACAGATGACCACTGCAGAGGATCGACACATTTTATTTTTTTATTATATGCAGTGTAGAATTTCCCCTTTCCCTCCAACCTCCCTGATCCCTCCCAAACAGCTCTCTAACCCTGCCCCCTCTAACTAGTGTCTGCCATCTTAGGCAGGGTGAGAGCAGCACTTGCCCAGGGCCCCGTGCTTTGGGGAGCCCACACTGTCAGGGGTGAAGGTATGAAAATGTGAAATGCACATCCTGTATTTGGTTTATGAAGAAGTGTTTATGATATCAAGAGGTGTAATACATAGTGTTATTCTTTTTATGGGTAGCACTGAATGTTGAGAAATGGGTGGGCCATACAGGGGGAAGGGCATACTGGGGATGGAAATAAGGGAGCTGGGCTGTAGGGCCCCACAAATTTGTCTTGCCCAGGGTCCCGCAAATTCATTTTTTTTTATTTTTCTGTCATTTCATTTTAAATGTATTAAATATTATTTTTCTGTAGTGCAGCGCCCCCCCCCATTCTCCCCACTTTGCTCTTCCAAGCGATCGATTAGTAGTCCCCTCTCCCCTCCAGTAACATATATTCTGCAGCCCCTCCAGTGATGGTCCGCCCCCCCACCTCCCTCCTGACCCTTCCACACAACCAACGGTCAGAACCACTGCAACCTGATGCAGAAAAGGACACAGAGTGTGTCTCTCTCTCTCTCTGCATCGGTAATCTCCTGCTGTACTATTTCTGCACTGCCCCATTTGTGGGGCATGCAGAAATAGCGCAATCTTCCCACTGTCAGCAAGATTGCAACAGAAGGAGCCCAAGACATCAGCGCTGGTCCTTAAGGGGTAAGGTGCTGGTCGTTAAGAGATTACATAATGGTGTTAAGTATGGGGTACATTGTTAGCGTAAGTATGAGGTACATTGTTGACGACAAATACTGAAAATAAAATAAGTAAATTGAACTAATGTATTTGTCTTCATAACAAGCTGTGTGTATTTTCTGCATAAAGTTATTAAATCATGTTATATATATATGTACAGGGAGTGCAGAATTATTAGGCAAGTTGTATTTTTGAGGATTAATTTTATTATTGAACAACAACCATGTTCTCAATGAACCCAAAAAACTCATTAATATCAAAGCTGAATAGTTTTGGAAGTAGTTTTTAGTTTGTTTTTAGTTATAGCTATTTTAGGGGGATATCTGTGTGTGCAGGTGACTAATACTGTGCATAATTATTAGGCAACTTAACAAAAAACAAATATATACCCATTTCAATTATTTATTTTTACCAGTGAAACCAATATAACATCTCAACATTCACAAATATACATTTCTGACATTCAAAAACAAAACAAAAACAAATCAGTGACCAATATAGCCACCTTTCTTTGCAAGGACACTCAAAAGCCTGCCATCCATGGATTCTGTCAGTGTTTTGATCTGTTCACCATCAACATTGCGTGCAGCAGCAACCACAGCCTCCCAGACACTGTTCAGAGAGGTGTACTGTTTTCCCTCCTTGTAAATCTCACATTTGATGATGGACCACAGGTTCTCAATGGGGTTCAGATCAGGTGAACATGGAGGCCATGTCATTAGATTTTCTTCTTTTATACCCTTTCTTGCCAGCCACGCTGTGGAGTACTTGGACGCGTGTGATGGAGCATTGTCCTGCATGAAAATCATGTTTTTCTTGAAGGATGCAGACTTCTTCCTGTACCACTGCTTGAAGAAGGTGTCTTCCAGAAACTGGCAGTAGGACTGGGAGTTGAGCTTGACTCCATCCTCAACCCGAAAAGGTCCCACAAGCTCATCTTTGATGATACCAGCCCAAACCAGTACTCCACCTCCACCTTGCTGGCGTCTGAGTCGGACTGGAGCTCTCTGCCCTTTACCAATCCAGCCACGGGCCCATCCATCTGGCCCATCAAGACTCACTCTCATTTCATCAGTCCATAAAACCTTAGAAAAATCAGTCTTGAGATATTTCTTGGCCCAGTCTTGACGTTTCAGCTTGTGTGTCTTGTTCAGTGGTGGTCGTCTTTCAGCCTTTCTTACCTTGGCCATGTCTCTGAGTATTGCACACCTTGTGCTTTTGGGCACTCCAGTGATGTGGCAGCTCTGAAATATGGCCAAACTGGTGGCAAGTGGCATCTTGGCAGCTGCACGCTTGACTTTTCTCAGTTCATGGGTAGTTATTTTGCTCCTTGGTTTTTCCACACGCTTCTTGCGACCCTGTTGACTATTTTGAATGAAACGCTTGATTGTTCGATGATCATGCTTCAGAAGCTTTGCAATTTTAAGAGTGCTGCATCCCTCTGCAAGATATCTCACTATTTTTTACTATTCTGAGCCTGTCAAGTCCTTCTTTTGACCCATTTTGCCAAAGGAAAGGAAGTTGCCTAATAATTATGCACACCTGATATAGGGTGTTGATGTCATTAGACCACACCCCTTCTCATTACAGAGATGCACATCACCTAATATGCTTAATTGGTAGTAGGCTTTCGAGTCTATACAGCTTGGAGTAAGACAACATGCATAAAGAGGATGATGTGGTAAAAATACTAATTTGCCTAATAATTCTGCACTCCCTGTATATATATATATATATATATATATATACACACATATATGTAGCACAAAAGAGAAATAGTAGTAAGAAAACTAGCGCATGCTTATATTAGGCTAAAATAAAACACCAAACCAGAGACAAAACCGACACAGATCTGCAACAGCAACTATTCTAATACTTTTCATTGCTAACAAATAGTGAGCATTTAAAACATCCTAAACAGCACTGGGAAGGAGTGCAATAAGGTACCTCTCAAGAACATTTACTGTTCATAGATAAAAATGCTAGAATAAAGTTTATATATTCAATCAGGTTTCACAATATAATAGTCAATCAGTTCCAGATGTCTATAGGAGGGTTCTTCAAACCATGTGTTTGCAACATCATGTTTACTGGGTCGTGACTTGTGTGTGTGGTGTGTTTATGAGAGAATGTGTGTGTTATATGAGTGTGTGTAGTGTGTGTGTGTTTGTTGTATAATGGTGTGTGCATGTTATAAGAGTGTGTGTTGTATGCAAGTGTGTGTACTGTATGAGCTTGTATGTGGTGTGTGTGTTGTATGAGAGTGTGTGTGGTGTGTGTGCGTGTTGTATGAGACGTTGAGGCCAATTTATCATGGCCCAAACATTCCTTTTTCCGCGTGAGCCTTTAGGATATAAATCTGCACGATTGAATTATGAACGGGTTGATCGACAGCCCCAGCTAGCGGCCGATTGGCCACGAATCTGCACGAATCTGCACAGCATCACTAGAACTGCTTGTGCAGTGTTAAATGCTGACAGCATATGCTGTCAGCATTCAGCGATGTCTGGCAGACATGATACGCTACAGCGTATCATATCCGCCAGACCAATGTTTGATGTGGTACAACACACACACCACATATAGGGGCCGATTTATCAATATAAATTGGCCCCTATATGTGGTGTGTGTGTTGTGGCCGATTTATCAATATAAATTGGCCCTTATATGTGGTGTGTGTGTTGCATGAGGCACTATGTGTGGTGTGTGTGTTGTATGAGTGTGTGTATGTTGTATGAGGCACTATGTGTGGTGTGTGTGTTGTATGACAGTGTGTGTGGTGTGTGTGCTGTATAAGACTCTATATTGTGCTGATATTACAAGTTGAGCAAAATCGCCTTTTCCTTACCACGATCTCAGAGCTGTGGTTAACTGTTTTCCGAAACAAAAAAAGTTGCACAAAACAATTCAAAAATATATTACAAAGTACAGTTACACTCATATTACCACTGTCTAATAAAATTAAAAATTAAAAAATAATAATATTGAACAAAAATGTTATAAGGGCTCAAAGATATGAGGCAAATGGCTGTTACATTGAGACACATACATATACATTGCTAAAGATGCATTTGTATGTATAAATAAATATGTTTAAATATGTGTACATATATATTAATGTAATTATTTGTATATAAATATATGTATTTACAGTCATATATAAACATATAAAAACATTAATATATATGTACACACATTTTAACATATATATGTGCATTAGAGCCCTTTGCCATTAAATAGATGAAAACATACTGTATTTATGCAATATTCATACTTAATAAAGATTTTAACTGTGTATTTACTGTAAATATTTCACATTTGCTATTGTGAATATGCTATGTTGCTTGTGCAATAGGTGTTTTTTTTTCAACAATTTTTTTTCTCCATTGACTTTTATGGGGAATACAAAAATGCAAAAGTGTTTGCGCAATCTCAGGTGTTAATTTTCGCCCCACTTTTTTTCTCCATTGAATTTTATGGGGAATATATGCACGCACATGCGGAAACTTACGGGTAGATTACGAGTTTTGCGGTAACAGTGGTGCGGTGCTAACAAGCAGTTTATGCTCACCGCTCACTTACAGACAAAGCCCGACATGGCTGACACCTGCATTATATTTATTAACTCCTAATCTGCCGCTCCGGACACCGCCGCCACCTACATTATACTTATTAACCCCTAATCTGCTGCCCCAACATCGCCGACACCTACATTATATTTATTAACCACTAATCTGCCGCCCCCAAATGTCGCCGCAACCTACCTACATTTATTAACCCCTAATCTGCCACACCAACTTCGCCGCAACTATAATAAACATATTAACCCATAAACCTAAGTCTAACCCTAACCCTAACACCCCCTAACTTAAATATAATTTAAATAAATCTAAATAAAATTCCTATAATTAACTAAATAATTCCTATTTAAAACTAAATACTTACCTATAAAATAAATCCTAAGATAGCTACAATATAACTAACAGTTACATTGTATCTAGCTTAGGGTTTATTTTTATTTTACAGGCAAGTTTGTATTTATTTTAACTAGGTAGAATAGTTACTAAATAGTTATTAATTATTTAATAACTACCTAGTTAAAATAAATACAAATGTACCTGTAAAATAAAACCTAACCTAAGTTACAATTACACCTAACACTACACTATAATTAAATTAATTCCCTAAATTAAATACAATTAAATAAAATGATCTAAAGTACAAAAACAAACAAACACTAAATTACAGAAAATAATAAACAAATTACAAGAATTTAAAACTAATTACACCTAATCTAATCCCACTAACAAAATAAAAAGCCCCCCCAAAATAAAAAAAGCCCTACCCTACACTAAATTACAAATATCCCTTAAAAGGGCCTTTATGCGGGGCATTGCCCCAAAGTAATCAGCTCTTTTACCTGATTGGAACAGCCAATAGAATGCCAGCTCAATCCTATTGACTGATTGGATCAGCCAATAGGATTTTTTCTACCTTAATTCCGATTGGCTGATAGAATTCTATCAGCCAATCAGAATTGAAGGGACGCCATCTTGGATGATGTCACTTAAAGGAACCTTCATTCAGCAAGAAGCTGTGGAAAGAAGAGGATGTCTTGAAGATGGACCCGCTCCGCGCCAGATGGATGAAGATAGAAGATGCCCTCTGGATGAAGACTTCTGCCCGTCTGTAGGACCACTTCTGCCCATCTGGAGGACCGCTTCTGCCGGATTCGTTGAGGACTTCGGCCCGGTTGGGTGAAGACTTTTCCCGGTAAGGTGATCATCAAGGTTTTTTAAAGGGGGTATTGGGTGGGTTTTAGAGTAGGGTTTATTTTTTGGGTGGTGGGTTTTAATGTTGGGGGGGATTTGTATTTTTTTTTACAGGTTGAAAGAGCTGATTACTTTGGGGCAATGCCCCGCAAAAGGCCCTTTTAAGGGCTATTTGTAATTTAGTGTAGGGTAGGGCTTTTTTATTTTGGGGGGGCTTTTTTATTTTTTTTAGTGGGATTAGATTAGGTGTAATTAGTTTAAAATTCTTGTTTATTATTTTCTGTAATTTAGTGTTTGTTTGTTTTTGTACTTTAGATAATTTTATTTAATTGTATTTAATTAATTAAGGGATTTAATTTAATTGTAGTGTAGTATTAGGTGTAATTTAGGTTAGGTTTTATTTTACAGGTACCTTTGTATTTATTTTAACTAGGTAGTTATTAAATAGTTAATAACTATTTAGTAACTATTCTACCTAGTTAAAATAAATACAAACTTGCCTGTAAAATAAAAATAAATCCTAACCTAGATACAATGTAGCTATTAGTTATATTGTAGCTAGCTTAGGGTTTATTTTATAGGTAAGTATTTTCTTTTAAGTAGGAATTATTTAGTTAATGATAGTTATATTTATTTAGATTTATTTAAATTATATTTAAGTTAGGGCGTGTTAGGGTTAGGGTTAGACTTAGATTTAGGGGTTAATAACTTTAATATAGTGGCGGCGACGTTGGGGGCGGCAGATTAGGGGTTAATAAATGTAGGTGTCGGCGATGTTAGGGACAGAAGATTATGGGTTAATAATATTTAACTAGTGTTTGCGATGCAGGAGTGCGTCGGTTTAGGGGTTAATATCGGCTAGATTTAGAGTTTTGTCGGTAAAGACCCGTGTAGCTAACGCTGCTTTTTTTCCCAACACACCCTTCCAACAACGCTGGTATTTAGAGTTGTCTGAGGGGCTGCGTTAGGCTCAAAAAAGGGAGCGTTGAGCCTAATTTAGCTCCACATCAACCCTCAATACCAGCGTTGCTTACGGTAGCGGTAAGCTGGAAAAACGTGCTTGTGCACGATATCCCCATAGGAAACAATGGGGCAGTTTGGTCTGAAAAAAAACCTAACACCTGCAAAAAAGCAGCGTTCAGCTCCTAACACAGCCCCATTGTTTCCTATGGGGAAACACTCTCTAAGTCTGCACCCTAACATGAACCCCAAGTCTTAACACCCCTAACCTTACACTTATTAACCCCTAATCTGCCGCCCCCGCTATCGCTGACACCTGCATTTTATTATTAAACCCTAATCTGCAGCTCCGTACACCGCCGCAACCTACATTATCCCTATGTACCTCTAATCTGCTGCCCCTAACACCGCCGACCCCTATATTATATTTATTAACCACTAATCTGCCCCCCCAACGTCGCCGCTACCTTACCTACACTTATTAACCCCTAATCTGCTGACCGGACCTCGCCGCCACTATAATAAATGTATTAACCCCTAAACCGCCGCACTCCCGCCTCGCAAACACTATAATAAATAGTATTAACCCCTAATCTGCCCTCCCTAACATCGCCGCCACCTACCTACAATTATGAACCCCTAATCTCCCACCCGCACCGTCGCCGCTACTATAATAAAGTTATTAACCCCTAAACCTAAGTCTAACCCTAACACCCCCCTAACATAAATATAATTTAAATTAAACGAAATAATATTCCTATAATTAAAGAAATTATTCCTATTTAAAACTAAATACTTACCTATAAAATAAACCCTAATATAGCTACAATATAACTAATAGTTACAATCAGATTGAAGTTCAATCCGATTGGCTGATCCAATCAGCCAATCATATTGAACTCGCATTCTTTTGGCTGATCGGAACAGCCAATAGAATGTGAGTTCAATACGATTGGCTGATTGGATCAGCCAATCGGATTGAACTTCAATCTGATTGGCTGATTGCATCAGCCAATCATATTTTTTCTACCTTAATTCCGATTGGCTGATAGAATTCTATCAGCCAATCGGAATTGAAGGGACGCCATCTTGGATGACGTCCCTTAAAGGAACCTTCATTAGTCGTTAGTCCGTCGGTAGAAGAGGATGGCTCCGCGTTGGCTCCTTTTAAGATGGCTCCGCTCCGGATGGATGAAGATTGAAGACGCCTCCCTGATGAACACTTCTACCGGATGGAGGACCTCTTCTTGCCCCGCTTGGATGAAGACTTCTACCGGATCACGGACCTCCTCTGCGCACTTTGGATGAAGAATTCGGCTCGGCTGAGTGAAGACGACTCAAGGTAGGGAGATCTTCAAGGGGTTAGCGATAGTTTTTTTTTTAAGGGGGGTTTGGGTGGGTTAGAGTAGGGGTATGTGGGTGGTTGGTTGTAATGTTGGGGGGGGTATTGTATTTTTTTTCAGGTAAAAGAGCTGATTACTTTGGGGCAAGGACCCGCAAAAAGCCCTTTTAAGGGCTGGTAAAAGAGCTGATTACTTTTGTATTTTAGAATAGGGTAGGGAATTTTTTATTTTGGGGGGCTTTTTTTATTTTATTAGGGGGCTTAGATTAGGTGTAATTAGTTTAAACTGCTTGTAATTCTTTTTTATTTTTTGTAATTTAGTGTTTGTTTGTTTTTGTATTATAGAATAGTTTATTTTATTGTATTTTATTTTAGGTAATTGTAGGTAATTTATTTAACTAATTTAATGATAGTGTAGTGTTAGGTTTAATTGTAACTTAGGTTAGGATTTATTTTACAGGTAATTTTGTAATTTTTTAACTATGTAGCTATTAAATAGTTATTAACTATTTAATAGCTATTGTACCTAGTTAAAATAAATACAAACTTGCCTGTAAAATAAATATAAATCCTAAAATAGCTACAATGTAACTATTAGTTATATTGTAGCTATATTAGGGTTTATTTTATAGGTAAGTATTTAGTTTTAAATAGGAATAATTTCTTTAATTATAGGAATATTATTTTGTTTATTTAAATTATATTTATGTTAGGGGGGTGTTAGGGTTAGAGTTAGACTTAGGTTTAGGGGTTAATAACTTTATTATAGTAGCGGCGACGGTGCAGGCGGGAGATTAGGGGTTAATAATTGTAGGTAGGTGTCGGCGATGTTAGGGAGGGCAGATTAGGGGTTAAAAAATGTATTATAGTGTTTTCGAGGCGGGAGTGCGGCGGTTTAGGGGTTAATACATCTATTATAGTGGGGGCGTGGTCCGGTCGGCAGATTAGGGGTTAATAAGTGTAGTTAGGTAGCAGCGAGGTTGGGGGGGGCAGATTAGGGGTTAATAAATATAATATAGGTGTCGGCGATGTTAGGGGCAGCAGATTAGGGGTTCATAGGTATAATGTAGGTGGCGGCGGTGTCCGGTCGGCAGATTAGGGGTTCAATTTTTTTATTAGAGTGGTGGCGATGTGGGGGGGCCTCGGTTTAGGGGTACATAGGTAGTTTATGGGTGTTAGTGTACTTTAGAGCACAGTAGTTAAGAGCTTTATATTCCGGCGTTAGCCCATAAAGCTCTTAACTACTGACTTTTTTTGGCGATAGGAGTCTTGTCGGTAGAGGGTCTACCGCTCACTTCTCCCAAGACTCCAAATACCAGCGTTAGGCAGATCCCATTGAAAAGATAGGATACGCAATTGGCGTAAGGGGATCTGCGGTAGCCTGGAATCGCGGTAGGGAAGTGAGCGTTAGACCCTTTCCTGCCTGACTCTAAATACCAGCGGGTGGCCAAAAGCAGCGTTAGGACCCCTTAACGCTGCTTTTGACGGCTAACGCCAAACTCTAAATCTAGCCGTATATTTATTATAGTGCCGGCGATGTCCGGTTCGGCAGATTAGTGTTTAAAATGTTTTTTATAGTGTTTGCGATGCGGGAGGACCTCGGTTTAGGGGTTAATAGGTAGTTTATGGGTGTTAGTGTACTTTTTAGCACTTTAGTTAAGAGTTTTATGCTACGGCGTTGTAGTGTAAAACTCTTAAATACTGACTTTAAAATGCGGTACCAGTCTTGACAGGAGAGGGTCTACCGCTCACTTTTTGTCAGACTCGTAATACCGGCGCTATGCAAGTCCCATTGAAAAAAGAGGATACGCAATTTACGTAAGTGGATTTGCGGTATTTCCAAGTCTAGCCAAAAAAGTGAGCGGTAGACCTGTACCTGCAAGACTCGTAATACCAGCGGTAGGAAAAAAGCAGCGTTAGCACCTGTTAACGCTGCTTTTTCAGCCTAACACAAAACTCGTAATCTAGCCGCTAAATTGGGGTTTTTACGCAATTCAGGTTAACGCTAGCACAAAATACGTTTTTTGGAAACTTGGAATGCAAACGCAACCCGACTAGCTCAAAAAGCTTAACTCTAACGGAGTGCGAAAAAATAATAATACCGGGCCAATTGTAATCTAGCACTTTGTGCGGTGTGTGTTGTATGAGAGGGTGTGTGTTGTTACCTTTTGCAATGCTTCCAAGTTTGACTACAATTAGGAATAAAGTACCCACACATTTTAGTCACTTTGCCAAAAATTGCAACTATCTTGTTGTATATTACTTCAGAAATTTTCAGACCAAGCATAAAAATAGGGTCATGAAGGTATCTAGTAGCATGGCACTGGGTCTTGGGGAAAAAAGTCTAAAATTGTTGGAGTGTAGCAAACCTGAACTCTATTTCAAAGTATCATGAAATACATTTAAAAGATACCACAAACACACACCTGTTAAATGCCACAGCTAAACCACAATCCCTCCATAGTGTATATACACACAGTATAGATGTATATGTCTTCTACCCAAGCATCAGACCCATGCTAAAGAATCATTTTCATGTATCTGGAATTAAGACTTGAGAGTCACCAATGAAAAATTACAGTGCAAATATAGTCCACCCTCTACCCCTTATCTATATGATTTATGGCTCCTTTCTAAGGCAGCTCTTTACATCTCTATATGTAAATGGAACTATTTGTATGAAGTCCCTGGGTGGGCAGAGATGTCAACAATAGATTTTTACTTCTGGCCTTTAGTTTTGGTGCAGTATTGATCAATTAAAATTTTACAGTACATAGAAAAGAAGGGGGTATTAGGGGACTCCAAACAATGTAATTAGAGTGATTAACCAGAGTTCACTCGCCTGAACTTCATTTAAAAGCTATGACTAATGGTTGCTGCAAGAGTATGACTAAGAATGAGTAGGCATTTGTGTAACAAAGATCTATAAATCAACTTGGATACTCTGAAAACCTCAATCACTCAGCCTAGTAGCTCTGTCAGGACCTGAATCACAGTTTAGAAAGAGGAAATATTTCCCTTGATTTACAAGGCTTCCTTCACACATTTAGACCCAGAGCTATTAAACAGTGTGAGCCCTCCTTGCACATTAGAAACCTATTAATTTAACTGGCCATTAAATGTTATCTTTCTACCCAAAACAACACAGATGTATCATATCAAAGAGTTATCAGAAATGATGTACATAAATATCATTAATGCTAATTTGTCTCAGATCCATTGGATTACCTCTAATGAATAAGAATCAGCAATTAAATAGTTTTCTGATGAGATTCTCTATGGATCTGAATTAGGCAGCAAAGATACCTAACTGGGTATGGAGGTTTGAAATTAAAGGAACATGATTCAGAAAGAGCATATAAGTAAACAACATTTTTTTCCAATTAATTTACATTAATATGTACACCTTTTAAGGTGAAAAGGTAAGTCCAGCCACAGGCATTCAAAATTACCTTTTTTGATGAAGGGCCGTTGGGCTTGAAACAATGTCTGTTTTTACTTGTATTCATATATGAGTCTCTGGTTTGCTGATGGCTGTCACATGATGCAGGGGCAGTGAAATTGAAGGAAATGTTAAAAATTTGTCATAAAAATATTCTGCTGCTCTCTGGAAAAAATGAGAAAGTTTTATTGCATTGTTTATTTATTATTCAGGTGCAAAATGTAATGGTCCTTTAAAAATTTAATGATTAGGATCAATTTTGCAATTAAAACCCCCCCATCAATTTTAATCTCTCTCTCTCTTAGGGCCCAATACTAGAAAATTCTCTGGCCTAGAGAGGTTTTCAAGTCCAACACTCGCAAGGGCAGCCATCATAAAATTCTTTAAAAAAAGGGACTGTTCCTGCGAGTGGCGAGATGTCTCCCATAGGAATAAAAGTTTGCTATGGGGAACAAAGTACACAGGGAGAAACCGGTGTATGTTTAAACTTTAATATTACACCTAATACAAATAAAATGACGCTATTTTCAGTGCACTGTACCTTAATAAAATCTCTTCATTTTGTATATATAAAGGTTTTCCTTTCTGAGTAATTAGTGTTTTGAGTATATCGATTAAAGTTCACCACCTTTTAATTTGCCAGAAACAACAGTAAAATCTGTAGGACAAAAATGTTTAAAGAATTAAGATGGGATTAAAGAGACAATTTCATATACAGCCATGGTACGCCCATGATCCGCCCATTTTGCGAAAAAAAACCAATTACGCTTTGTATTTTGTACTTATAAGTATGAATTTCTATGTGTTTTTTTACATATCCAGTGTGCTTAAATTACAATTTATGCTGTGCATATTTAATATGATTTATTACAATGAAATTTACATACAAATTTTACATTTTTTAATAAAATATGATTTTTTTTTGTGAACAATTTTGTTACAATTTTTATGTACCATGACAATACAATATTTTTTTTCCTGTGCATATTTGTGTGAATTGTTCCATTATTCGTATTGTATGATTTTTAAATTACGATTTTTATTGTGTACTTTTGTAATGTATGCATCTCCTTACAAACAAGCAGTATACATCCCTTAGATTGACACCCGATGTAATGCAATGTAAAGGCACATTTCAGCCGCCGACTTTAGTCCCCATAAATTGCTAAGTGCAGTTTTCTTCTTTTTTTTTTTTAAATGCTACTTTTTAAAAAAAAAAAAAGAAAAAAGAAAACTAGAATTTTGAGGCGGCATTTGAGGGACATTTATTAAATTAACCAGAGATCAAATCTCTGGTTAATTTTATAAGCGCTAATTTTGCGGTAGCAATAACCAGCCACTTTTTAGTAATCTAGGCCAATATTAATTCATAAAAAAAGTCTAATTAATAATTTCATACCATTGTGATTAATTCTACATTAAACATTTTTTAAATAAACATTTAACAGTTAAATCTAACCAAAAATTAATATATAGATTATCATATTTAATTTGAGTACAAATGGCAAGCTTAAATGGGTGATTGAAAAACAAAAGGTCTGGCTTATTAACATGTGATCTTGAACTTTGAAAAAAGTTGCACAAGTAGCATGAAAAAAAAATGTGTTCAAAACAAGTCAAAGGTGTAAAATTTGAAAGGAAAAAATAATTGTTTGGAAATCTGTTCCTATGCAAAGTATAGAAGAGAATATTTGTGTCCGAATGCAACTGAATGCAGCATTAAATAAATGGCTTATCGTAGTGTATTCAAACATTTTGGAAGGGTTTTGAATTAACAAAAAACCCATATGATTCACTTCAAGGAAATTTTAATTGATTAGAATAGGACCATAATGTATGATTGTGTAAATTACATGGAAAAATTTGTCCCCTTCCGTGGTATAAGGTAATCTGCACATTAACTCTTTTTTGTTCACTTTACCTAAGTGGCTGTGATGCTTCTGATTGATGGATGTTCCACTAATGCTTTGTTTAATGTACATTTATAGCCAGCGTAAATTTTAACAACATCATTTGGCTTCATTAATGGAACAGCTTGTGACTTGGTATGAATGATCGCTTGGGATACACCTTGTTCCACAAGTTATGTAATCTCAGCCAGCAATTTAACAGGGTTTCGGAAAAATTCGGGATTTATTCGGATATAATATGATTTAAATGCAAAGTTTCTTATACATACAAAGTCATTTATTTCCTTCAAAATCATCACTAAAATCCTTAAGAACATTGTTAAATTATGTGTTGCCATATAACGCATTCCTGTCATTTCAATTCTTAAAGGGACAGGAAACCCCCAAAATTTCTTTTTTTGATTTGGATAAAACATACAATTGTAAACAACTTTACAATTTATTCTATTATCAAATTTTCTTCATTATCTTGTTATCCTTTACTGAAGGAACAACATGGCACTACACGCAGCTAGCTGAACACATCTGGCTCCGTTTATTAAGCAGCGGATGCTTCTTCAAGGGCCAATCATTTACGGCTTGTCTGAAACGGAAGTTAAGAAGCAGCGGTCAATAAGATCGCTGCTCCTTAACCTGATTGAAATCTCCCCAAGCCAATTAGGATGATTGACAGCCTCTGATAGCTGCCGATTGGCTGCCCATTAGCAGGGGGCGGCATTGCACAAGCATTTCACCAGAAATGCTTGTGCAATGTTAAATGCGGACAGCGTATATAGCGAATCATGAATCATAGCTATAGTGAATCATGTCCGCTCAACATATGGTAAATCTACCCCATCTAGTTAGCCAATAACAAGAGACAAATGTGTGCAGGCACCAATCAGTAACAAGCTCCAACTAGTGTAGGATATGTGCGTATTATTTTTCAACAAGGGATACCAAAAGAATGAAGCACATTTGAAAATAAAAGTGAATTTAAGTGTCTTAAAATGACATGCTCTATCTAAATCATACAACTTTAATTTTGACTTTCCTATCCCTTTAAAGGATCAGTCCATTTTTTACACTACAAACTTCCTCTTATTATTTTTTTGGCAGTTTATTAGGTATTATTTTCCCTCTGTCTTTGCCAAACATTACTGTTACAAAACAAAGTGTCCTTGAGCTTGACAGCCCCTGTATTACAGTCTACAATTTAAATATCACAAGGTATTGCTGATAAACTTTTAATGCATTAAAGGTTTTCTCAGAAATCAATAGAGCTGGAATTTACTTCCATGCTATAAAGAATGCAATGTAATAAGATGTTACTTTATGTTTTCTCTAGAATTGGTGTGGGCTCTACCAAAAGTACTTTTATATAGCACCAATCCCTTTGTAGTTATACAAAACTATACTTTTGCCAATAACCAGTGGTGGGATTCAGAAATCTTAGCAACAGATTCTCTCAATTTTAGCAAACGGGTTTCTTACTTCCTAGTCTATGTGTATGTTATTACATATTACATACACTATGTGTATGGTATTAATTGCATGTGGTACTCCGGTTATTACCAGTGTACCATATGCAATTAATACACTGACCCACCGGTTCTTGCGAACCTGGGAAATTGTAGGAACATGTTCGTAAGAACTGGTGAGAACCAGCTGAATCCCACCGCTGCCAATAACCCCGTCTGTAACACTAGATTGTGTAAACCACACACAATTTCTTTAAAGGGCATAGGGGTTGATCAAAATCCTTTCGAAAAAATATTCTAATGATTTTTCTACAAAACTCATTAACCCCTTAGCCCAATCTGACGTAAATATACGTTGTGCAGTACTTTGCTTATCGTTAAGTTACAGCCGAGTCTGCATATGGAACCAGAGTATGATCAGTGCTCCGTTTCCATATGAAGATAGATGCCAGATTGTTACAGAAGGTGATACTCTGTGCGAGAGAGAGAGATAGCACTAATAGAAGAAAACACACTCAATAAAAATAATGTGATCCCAAAGTCAAAATCATATTCTAGCTTAAATTGCTAAAGAAATAGCATCACTTTGTGATATTTTGAAAAAGTAATCAGGCTAGATTACAAGTGGAGTGGTATTTTGCGCTACTGTGTTAACTTTACTAGAAGTAATCTTTTTTACGCATGTTAGGAAGCATGTGTATTACAAGTTGAAAGTAAAATGCTTTCACACAAGCGGTAACCCAACGCATGCAAGAAGCTGAAGTTAGAATATTGCGACCACGTTAACATATTTCCCATCAGAAGTCAGTGGAGCAAGAAGTGGGAAAAAACCCTAATACTTTACTCACGCGCAAACCCGATCGTATTTTCTCAAGTGCGCTATCCCAGACATGAAAATATTAATATTTCACATTCCAATGTTCTTCACATAGTAGACAATGTTCTATTTATTCATAAATATATGTATATAAATATATATATATACTGTATATATATATGTGATGTTTTTTTGTTACAAATATGTTATGAACATATATATTTATGCAATATTCATTTTTAATAGTTTTCATCAACTTGACTGAAAAGGGCTCCAATGCACTTCTATATATGTGTGCATATGTATTTATGTGTTTATATGTGTATATATATCTGTGAATACATATATATATATATATACACATATAAATACATAAGTACAGTATCTAAATATGTACATGTATCTATCTCTACTTTACAGCCCTTTGCAGTTCTTTTTTTTCTGATACTTTATATATTTGAGCTCTTATAACTTTTTTGTGCAATATTTTTTTAATAATTTTTATCAGATAGTATTATTATAGCTTAAATCCCGATTGCGCTCATGCTTTTAACATATAACTCGATGCGCGTGAAACAGCACGCCACTCATAATCTGGTCCATAGTGTTTTAACTGACAATTGTACTTATAGTGAAGAGTTTAGCAAAGATTTGTTTGAGGTTAGTTTTATATAATATATTATATGGTTTTGCAAATGGTTTTCATACTATGGGTCAGATTACAAGTGGAGCACTAAATATCGCTTTGATGAAAGCAATATTTGCTCTCCGCCGTGTCATACCAGCACACAATAATGTGTGCTGGTATTACAAGTTTTCTGCAAAGCGAACGCAACCTCATGTTCGCATTGCTGGGAAGCATTGCGCTCACGAGAGCACGCTTCCATTGGTTCCTATGGGAGCCTCGTTCTGATGCCATCATACACAGCATCAGAACTCGCGCAGGGGGTAAGTAGCGCAGCGATGGGCAGCAGTGCTAAATATATATGTATATGATTATATGCATATATATTTATGTGTTAATATGTGTATATACACATATTAACACATAAATATATATGTATATAAGCATATACATATATATTTACTGGAACTCACAGTTCCTATTGACCTCAATGTAAAGGCACTTTTCGGTGCCTTTTTTTTTTTTTTTTTTTTCTAACACCCCACTCCGCTTACTTTACACCCAAAATACTGCCTAGTGCAGTTATTTTATTAAAAAATAAAGATGCTGCCATCTTTATTTTTTTTTTATAAGGGGACAGTCTGCGGAGGCTTAGATACAAGGAAATTACAGAAGTAAAAATGTATATTAATATAACAGTGTTGGTTATGCAAAACTTTGGAATGAATAATAAAAGGGATTATCTATCTTTTAAAACATTGCAACATTTTCAAGAAGATTGTGCCTTTAAGTACTTTGCTATAGAAGAGAAATACAAACATAGCCAGCAAAAAAAATTACACTCCCACTGGGGGTAGAAAAGCTAAGTATTAAAATGTTAATTTTCAACTGCTCTGTCTGTGTTTTCGACTTTCATATACAGAGATAAGATAAGGAAGCATTTGTGTGTATAGATAGTTATAAAATAAGGAAGACTGATCTCTCTTTAATGGGACAGTTTACAATAGAATGTTTATTGTTTTAAAAGATAGATAATCCCTTTATTAGCCGTTCCCCAGTTTTGCATAACCAACACAGTTATATTAATATACTTTTTACCTCTGTAATTACTCTGTATTCTAAGCATCTTCTGACAGCACCCTGATCACATAACATTTTATTTATTATCTGTTCACTTGCATTTTAGCCAATTAGTGCTGTGTTGTGCTGACTCTTAAATAACTCCACTGGTGTGAACACAATGCTATCTATATGGCTCACATGAACTAGCAGTCTCCTGCTGTGAAAAGCAAATAAAAAAGCATGTGATTAGTGGCTGTCTGTAGTGGCTTAGAAACAGGCAGACATTTAGAGGTTTAAATGTTATAAAGTATATTAATATATCAATGTTGGTTGTGCAAAGCTGGGGAATGGGTAGGAAAGGCATTATCTATCTTTTTAAACAATAACAATTTTAGTGTAGACTGTCCAATTAACCTCAGCCCATTATAGTGAGTTGGGATTTCAAAGAACAAAATCAGCTATTTTATATACAAAAATAAACTTAAAGGGGCAGTAGACCTAAAAAATAATGTTATATAATTCTGCACATAGTGCAGAATTATATAACATTATATTAGTGCTAGCTTTATATAACATAATATTGCCTGTGAATTTTTATTAAAAATTACAGCAGGAGCGAGCTACATTGAGTGTAATGGCGCGGTTGGGCCAGGCTGTGACTAGACAGCTGCCCAGATGCGCTCTGAGGGAAAACCAGTCCCGCTCAGTAGAGCACAGAGGGCGGGTCTGAAAAACCCTCTTTTTTAATAAAAATTCACAGGCAATATTATGTTATATAAAGCTAGCACTAATATAATGTTATTTAATTCTGCACTATTCGCAGAATTATATAACATTATTTTCTAGGTTTACTGCCCCTTTAAAGTAGCAATTTCTTATACTTATTATATTCTGCAGTCATTGGAAAAACTTTAAGGGGAAACCAATTTTTCAGTACACTGTCCCTTTAATGAAGTACCCAGTAATCGATTCACTGCCTTTGGGTATGCATTTTACAGAACACTAACAAAAGCTATTGTTCTGGGTATGTTTGCTTTGATCAACATTGTTGTTACAAAATACCCTATCACAGATGAAAGGGGCTAAAAAACACTGCTTGGGAACTCAGTTAAATCAAGCAGTTGTGTCTTTAAAAAGAAAATACATTCCATCCATAATAAAAAAAATGACTTCATAATAGAGAAATATAAATAATATATATTTATATATATTATATATCTAAAATAATGCAAGACCAATAGATGTGCAAAATAAAAAACAAGTGTGTGTGTATATATACTGTAGATATAAATACACACACAGTGTTCTATATATATATATCTCTCTCAAAATAACAAGAGTATTTTATATATATATATATATATATATATATATATATATATATATATATATATATATATATATATATATATATATATATGTATGAGAAAAGAGATCAAATGCCTCTATTGCCTGAAAGCATTGTCCATTCAGCATATTTTATGTGTTAAATCAGGGCTTTTGATTGAATGTTAGTTTTGTTCTTAGGTGATTTTTTTTATTTTTTAGCAATTTTTAATTGTCAAAAATTAGACTCAATTTAAATTTTTAGAAATCGTTAACTATATTTATCTATCTATCTAGAAAAAAATACATTTAATTCATAATAAAAAGGACATCATAATAGAGAAATATAATATATATATATATATATATATATATATATTTATATATATATATATATATACAGTATATATATATATATATTATATTACAACATAATGCAAGACCAATAGACGTGCAAAATCAAAAACACGTCTGTGTGTATGTATCTATAAATACACACACACTTCTATACTATATACTTATACCTGTTAAAGATGATTTTCTATCTTCTATCTATTAATCTATTATACTTGTGTATAATATATATATATATATATATATATATATGCACATACACACATACATATACACACACACACACATATATATATATACACATACATACACACACACACATATATATATATATACACACACACATATATATATACACACACACACACATATATATATATATATATACACACACATATATATATATATATATAAAAGAAAAGAGATAACTGCCTCTATTGCCTGAAAGCATCATCCATTTAGCATATTTTATGTGTTAAATCAGGGTTTTTTATTGAATGTTAGTTTTGTTCTTAGGTGAATATTTAATTTTTTATATCAATTTTCAGTTGCGGAAAAATATTTAGACTCAATTTAATTTTTTATATATCTTTAGCAACTAAATGTATCTGTCTATCAGTCAGTTACACTGATAAACTATAAATGAGTTTGGTGTACCACAAAAAGTTTGTTGTACCACAAAATAACACAATGCATAAAAAAGTGTTTAGAAACAGTGACCTGTGGAAAACTTAGGACTATTATGAAGTCCAAATTTGCCTTTCAATAAGAATGGCAAAAAAAAGTGGATGGAATGTCAAAGCAGGAGAATAATAGCTCTGCAAAAAATAGATAAAACCTCTGCTCAGTTGGAAGCTGTTTTGCTGACTCAAACCTGAAACAAGAAAAAGCAAAAGTTTTCTTTTTCTATTATGGGGATTACAAGACACTCAGTGAGAAGATGAACAAGAGGTCAAGAAGTTGTGACCAGGTTAGCAACACGGGGAACAGAAGGATTAAACAATGCAACAGAAAGTGGAAATGGACAAGTGAATACAGAAGCATGTTTCTTTGCTGAAAAAGAATAGGTGCTACATCAAGTCACACTGAGATCTAAAGGCCTAAAAGCCTGCTAATAGTTTGAGAGACCCAGCAGGGGTCAGAGGTCATGAGTGCAAACAGATGAGCTAATTGGTAATTATGTGCATGTTACCTATGATAATTTATGATAAAAATATTTAGGCCAAATATACTAATCATATTTTACAGTCAGAAATTCTAGGTGAATGATGAAAACAGAATAATCAATTTTAATTTAACATAAACAGTGCTGTGCTTTGAACTTTGTACTAAGTTGGGTTTATGGATTTTGCTTTTCTGTTCTAGTTTTGTATTTGTGCGCAGTATTTGCCTACAAAAACTTCACAGCAGCATTGTTATTTTGTATCATTTTATGAAATGAATAATGGTGTAATTTAGAGTCTATCACATCAATAAAAAAATAAATAAATAAATAAATAAATAATCTTCATAGCCAGTGCAACCCTAAGATATTACATAGGTGAATAATTAGATATCTATACCTTGGAATAAATATAAACAAACAGATGAATTGACAGAATGACTAGGACCGTTACCAAAATCTAGAACAGCTATAATATTTTTTTCGGAACCCTAATATTATAGATAATTTACACATATATACACAGCCATTTCAGCTGGAAACACTAATAAAAGTATATATATATATATATATATATAAAATATATATATATATATATATACACAGCCATTTCAGCTAGAAACACTAATAAAAGAATATATATATATATATATATATATATATATATATATATATATATATATATATATATATATATATATATATATATATATATAGTAATCTATGTATATACATATACTTTATCCCCTGGTTGTAACCCTTCATATAATATATAAATAAAATTGCATACATATGTGTAATTATCTCAGTTTGTCGCATCTACTTGCCCTATAGCATTTATAAACTAAGTAGAAATGGAGCAGTTCAGTCACACGACCTGAAGCCCTTGTCTTTTTTTTTTCTCTCGCCAAAACAGCTTGTGAGAAAATTAGAAAATATAAAGAGTTTGATGGATTTTTTTCCGTACATCAGTAAGATGCAAAAGATTTTCAACCCAGCAGAGATTCTTCTTTAAAGAGCCTTGAAATGTGATTGATAGGAAAGGGGCTGGAGTGTTGCAGCATAGGGACGGCCTAATTATACTGTAAATCATGCAAACCTAGACATGTGTGAACAAAAAGTTGTTTGAGTGGGGTTTTTCTTTCTTTTTAAATAAGCTTTTTTTTCCCTCAAAACAAAACAAAAAAAAAAAAAATGAAAGAAAAAGAAGAAGAAAAAAAGATTTAAAATGCATTGTAATTACTTGTCCATTTGTATTTTTCAAGTGGTCAGAAAACAAAAATAGACCCATAAAACTGTACAACGGTTTTATAGCAGTAATGCGTTTTGAAATTTAAGTGTTTTATTAATTTGTTTTGACATTGCTGACAGAATTATTACCATTTGCATAGCAGCAAATAAAGACAATTACAGCACTCATTAGCAAGATTATTTATATACTTACATAATTGATTTATGTTTGGCTAATAAATGAGTTTAACCATTGATGTTGACAGATTTAAACTGTAATTAACAGCAAGAAAAACAAAAAACAAACAAACAAACATAGTATTTATTTTAAACAAAAATTATTGTCTTTATAATGCGCCAGCATTTTATTATTAACAGGTAATAAAATAATGTTAATATAACTGGTAATAAAAAATGGTACACGTTTCTTTAAAATAACATAACATTATTTTCTGGTTGAAGTAAATTATGTTTGGCTAACAAGTTTGAAGTAGACAATATAAAATGTTTAAAGGGACACTGAACCCAAACAATTTCTTTCATGAGTCAGATAGAGCATGCAATTTTAAGCAACTTTCTAATTTACTCCTATTATCAATTTTTCTTCGTTCTCTTGCTATCTTTATTTGAAAAAGAAGGCATCTAAGCTAAGGAGCCAGCTAATTTTCGGTTCAGCACCATGGACAGCACTTGTTTATTGGTGCTGTCCAATCAGCAAGGACAACCCAGGTTGTTCGCCAAAAATGGGCCGGCATCTTAACTTACATTCTTGCTTTTCAAATAAACATACCAAGAGAATGAAGAAAATTTGACAATAGGAGTAAATTAGAAAGTTGCTTAAAATTGCATGCTCTATCTGAATCACAAAATAAAAAAATTTGGGTTCAGTGTCCTTTTAATTGTAATGGAGCGAGTAATTGCTTACTTCTTTTAATACTAATACTGCTTCTATTACTACAACTGCTGCTACTACTGCTTATAATAATGCCATTTGTTCATAAAACACCAACATATTCTACAGTACTACAACATTTGGCAGATTATGTTTATAAAGTGTTTCAAGAATGCTAAAGAAAGGAGTAGAGGACCCTTCCCCTGTGGAACCATTTGATGTACATCACCTTTATGCTGGGTGATCTTCTACAGGGCAGGTGGGCTCTTCACATGCTAAAGAAAATACAAGGAGAATAGAAGAGAGAGTTAGAAGATTAGATAAGGTTAAAGGGACAGTTAACTCATTTTTTTATTGTTTAAGAAGATAGATAATCCCTTTATTACATATTCCCCAGTTTTGCACAGCCAACATGGTTATATTAAAGGGACAGTCTACACGATACCTACACTCACCTTAACGGAATTAACGCACCCTCAGGGGCCCAGTCGCAGTTGTGACCTCTGCACCCCCTGTAGTTTCGTCCCTGAGTGAAAGTCTTTTGATTGGACGCAGCTCACACATAGATGTACCCACTGATTGTATGTGAGGAGCTCACGACCATCCTACTACGGCCGAACAACAGAGTATTTTAATTAAAAAAACGTTTGTTTTGGCAAGCATGAAGTGTCGGCGGGTCCGGCACGGTGCCCCTGGCGCAGCAAACAAAATAAGGTAATATTTCATCATGTGTAGACTGTCCCTTTAATATACTTTTAAACTCTGTGATTATCTTGTATCTAAGCCTCTTTTGACAGCCCCCTGATCACATGACTTTTTATTTATTATCTATTGACTTGCATTTTAGCTGTGTTGTGCAGAACACAGAGCACAATGTTATCTATATAGCCCACATGAACTATTAGTCTCCTGTTGAGACAAAGAAATGTGATTAAGAGGCTGTCTATAGTGGTTTAGAAACCTACAGAAATGTAGAAGTTTAAATGTTATAAAGTATATAAATATAACAATGTTGGCTGTGCAAAGCAGTGGAATGGGTAGTAAAGGAGTTATCTATATTTTTAAACAAGAACAATTTTAGGGGTATATTTATTATAGTGCGAGCGGACATAATACGATGTAGCGTATCATATACGCTGCTCATCCATAAATGCCGACAGCATACGCTGTCAGCATTTATCATTGCACCAGCAGCTCTTGTGAACTGCTGGTGCAATGCCACCCCCTGCAGATTTGCGGCTAATCGGCCACTAGTAGGGGGTGTCAATTAACCCGATCATATTCGTCCGGGTTGATTTCTGTCCGCGGCCTCAGAGCAGGCGGACCAGTTATGGAGCAGCGGTCTTTAGACATACGGAGCTTGATAAATCGGCCCCAGTGTGTTGACTATCCCTTTAATATAGGTTATCTGCATTAATCAAGAAGTGTTTTTGGGGAACCATTAGTATGAGGACTAATAAGAAAGAAGGAAGGATGGAGATTGTAGGTGCGAAGGGGCTACATGGAGAATATTTGATGATGAGGCCAAGAGTAAAGTGTTACTGTGAAATTTGGGTCAAGATTTTTCATTTTATTCTTAATTCTTAGGAAAGTCATTGCAAGGATTGATTAACCACGAGCAATAGAGGTAAATTTATTAAATGTTGAGCGGGCATGATTTGTTATAGTGAATCATGCCCGCTCAATATCACTAAATACCGACAGCATACGCTGTTGGCATTTATCATTGCACAAGCATTTCTAGCGAAATGCTTGTGCAATTCCGCCCCCTGCTCACTGGTAGACAATCGGCCAGAAGCAGGGGCTGTCAATCATCACTGGCAGACAGGTTAAGGAGCATCGGTCTTATGACTGCTGCTTCTTAACTCGAGCCTGAAATGATAGGCCCCCTAAAGCAGAATGCACTGCTTTATAAATAGAGCCCATAGTCTTGGTTTGATGTTGGACATTTTTAACAAACATATATTAAAAAATGATTGATAGAGAGATGCAGCCGATGAGGAGTGATATGTAAGAAATATGGATCCTGTAAAAACATGATGGATTTCATTTGGGACAGAAAAAAGGTGGGATATGATTAATAAGTGAATTAAACTCTTTTAGCGATACATTTAAGGTGAAAGCACCAGGAATTTGCTAAGGAACAAATATGAAGGAGCAAATTACATTTCAGAATCAGATGGAATCCTAAGGGAGGTGGCAATGAGGAGCTGAAGTGACAACGTTTTGGCAACAGCAACCAAGATTTAAAGGGTGGAGATAGGGATGAGGGTGGAGGGTCTAAGTTAGTTTTGCTGAAAAAAAATCTAACCCCCAGGTAATAACATTTAACCAATGTATGTATTTATGTACAGTATATTAAGCAAGAGCAGATTTGCACCAACCCCCCCAACAACAACAACAAAACATATTTGTACAGATGCATCACAATAACAATATGAGAGTTTTGCTATTTGATCCTACACTGAATGTACTTTTCACTAGTTGACTTTGTATAAATGTTATTGTCTAAACTATTTGCCAAAATGTTCCCTCCCCTTTACAGGGTTTAAACAAATAGGGTTAGATTACAAGTGGAGCACAGCCAATAGCGCAAGGTGCATTATCCTTAGCGTGACCTTGCGCTAAGAATAGAGCACAATCTGGTATTTAAAGTGAATGGTAAAAAATGTTTTTACCGGAGAATCTTAACTTAGTCTACATTTATTTAGCACCACCTATAAATTTAATGGATTATTGCAAATGTTACGCTTAAGCACAATATAAAATTGCACTGGAAAATTTAGCTCTTGAATATATGCATAACAAAGCACGTATAAAATATTAAAATAGTATTTCAACCATATTAATACATATTAAATATAAAATAAAGGCTTATTATTGAAATAAAGATTTTAACAGTGATTTAAAGGGATATGGTATATGGCAAGGTGATGGACAGAGAAGAGCTAAGAGGTGTATATGTATGTGTGTGTATTTGTATGTTTTGATATGTATGTATTTTTATATGTCTGTAATTTATATTTCAATATAAAACCATAGTTCAAAAGTAAATGAAGAACCCCACTATTTGACCTTTGCATTACCCCACCTATAGCTTAGCGATCAAGCGATAGCCAACATGACATTTTCAGCAGCAGTCTATTATGTGAGGGATTTTGTGCACCGGTTATTTAAAGGGATATGAAATACAATATTTTTTTTTTGTGATTCATATAGAACATACAAATTTTAAAAAATGTTCCCAATTTACTTCTATTATCAAATTTGCTTCTGTATTTAAAGGATCCTAAAATGGACTTTAAAGTGGTCACGGCTATTAAAAATTTGTTGTGTTGTTAAAGTCAAACGCAAATACAAAGCATGCAAATAGATAAAAACTGATTTAGCAAAGGATTTTGAAATGGCTTACGGAATAAAGGGGTTAAAGAGTGCTTCTTCTGTAACTCCATATAACTATAACCATAAAAAGTGCACTAGACTTTAGTTAGATTATATTACCTTTTACATTTGTATTGTTAGATTATATTTCAGAGGCAACTCTATGGTCTATAAAATACACCACTAATTATCTTATATAATGACATGGCATAGTAAATAACTGTCATATTACTAACTGTTTCAGGCATAGGCTATTTACTAAAGCCTTTGTTTTAATGGTTGGGTTGTAATTATGCAGCAAATAATTAAAGGGATGCTAAAGTCAAAATTAAACTTTTGCAGTTTTAAGAGACTTTCCAATTAAAGGGACAGGAAAACCCCAAATTTTCTTTCATGATTTGGATAGAACATACAATTTTAAACAACTTTCCAATTTACTTCTATTATCAAATTGACTTCATTCTCTTTTTATCCTTATCACACTACTGGCAGCTAGCTCAACACATCTAGGTAGCCAATCATAAGAGACAACTGTGTACAGGCACCAATCAGCAGCAGCTCCCAGTAGTGTGGGATATGTGCATATTCTTTTTCAACAAGGGATACCAAGAGATCGGAGCACATTTGAAAATAGAAGTGAATTTAAAAGTGTCTTAAAATGACATGCTCTAGAATCATGCAAATTTAAATTTCCTATCCCTTTAACTCTAATATGAAATGGTGCAGTCTTTTTATATGTACACTTTCTAAGGCACCATCTCTTACTGAGCATGTGCAAAAGTTCACAGCGTATACGTATATGGGTCTATAATTGGCTGATGGCTGTCATCGGGCCGGCAAATTGATGTAAATTAGAAAAATTTGTCAGAAAAAAATCTACTGCTCATCTAAATTCATTATTGCATTTATTTGTATTGTGCACTTGTTAGCTATGTAATTTTCCTGTATGCACAATGATTTCTTACACATACTCTATGCCTGGGGACGATTATTATTTGCAATGTTATGTGCCTTCTCTTCACAAACCTGTATATGACAGATTGTTTCAGATAAGAATTGTAAGTTTTTGTGTACATCTGTATTTTTATTGATTACATACACAGAGAAGTGATCATTCTATTCCTTAGAATTGTACAAATATCATTATTCAGGCTAATAATGCTTTAGCTCCAGTACTTAAAGGGACAGTCAAGTCACTGGAATATATTTCAGCCTTTATTTTCTGAAAAATGGTTGTTCCGGTGCTGAATATGTGTTATGTGGGATTCTGCTCTCTGAGCCAGTGAGTTCCACAACATAATCACACTCTTCCGTTTAGTTTCACTATAAACAGCTTTTACTTAAAGTGAATGTCAATTTTGATGCTAAAGTGCCCGGTTTATAAAAATTTGATTAAAAACAGGGGCACTTTAATTCATCAAAATTTACATTTCACTCCTGTTGTGAAAATAAACTTACCTTTTAATCTTCACAGCAGCTCCAGCTTCCTCCGGTCGTTGCAAGCCATTTCTGACGTCAGAAATGATGGATAGGTCATCCTCCAATCACGGCTTACCCCCCGGGGGAATCAGTGTCTAAGCCGGATTCCTAATTTTAGACCCAGGAAGAGGCTTTGCGACGGGTGGAGGAAGCTGGAGCGGCTGTCAAGTTTAAAAAGTAAGGGTTTTTTTTCTCAACAGGAGTGAAATGTAAATTTTGATGAATTAAAGTGCCCCTGTTTTTAATCAAATTTTTAAAAACCGGGCACTTTAGCATCAAAATTGACATTCACTTTAATCTTTTTTTTTTCATATAAAAACAATTTTTTATCCAAGAAATGATTGACTTTGGCAGTTTGGCTTTATTGAAGGATAATTCTGAAAATACTTAGTTGTCAGTGGTTAACAAAACTGTCAAACGGTTACAATTTCTTAGAACATGTAATTTTAAGAGTAGACTAGCGGCCCTGCACTACTATGGGCTGTATGATATAAATTTTGCCAGACCAAACCTAGTTTTTCTCCCCGACTATCGCAGGGCTGCCCTGGTAATCGTAAAAAGGGGCAGTCCCTGCGAGTGGTGATTTCCATTTAAGACCAGCAGTGTTCTGGTATGTGTTTAACTCCTTTGCTGGGGTTAAACACATAGAAGTGCAGGGTCGCTAGTCTAAAATTACATGTTCTAATGAATAAGAGCATATGATTTTTTTTTTGACTATAGCAAAAAAAAAAAGTTTTGAATGTTACATTTTTGCCTTATTTAATATATAATTAAAATTTCAACAATGTTGAGGACAAGAGGTTGGGTTCATCTCAATGATACAGAAACTTTTGATAAACATTCTGTTATAGGAAAGAAGCATACCACAAATTTAAAGGAACACTGAACCCAATTTTTTTTACTTTCGTGATTCAGATAGAGCATGCAATTTTAAGCAACTTTCTAATTTACTCCTATATTTTTCTTCGTTCTCTTGCTATCTTTATTTAAAAAATAAGGCACCTAAGTTTTTTGTTGGTTCAGTACTCTGGACAGCACTTTTTATTGGTGGATGAATTTATCCACCAATCAGCAAGGACAACCCAGGTTGTTCACCAAAAATGGGCCAGCATCTAAATATACATTCTTGCATTTCAAATTAAGATACCAAGAGAATGAAGACAATTTGATAATAGGAGTAAATTAGAAAGTTGCTTAAAATTGCATGTTCTATCTGAATCACGAAAGAAAACATTTGGGTTCAGTGTCCCTTTAATGTTATGAAGAAGCAATAGATGTGGTAAAGATGCCACCTAGAGGTGAAAATTAGTATTATATGTTGGTAAAAGAAAATTATATTGGATGAATATTTAGTTTACAGACACGGACACTAAATGGACTAATTTAGAGTGGGATAATATTTATTTTTGTGTTTATTAAAGTTTAAAGAACTTTAGATTATTTTTTGTTTTATAAATGTAAGGTTGATCAGTTTTAGAAATATTGTGATCAATTTTGTCAGTATCATTCATATATATGAATCAGAATTTTATGACATATAATTATTACTAAAATGTAATTATTTAGGGCCAGATAACAAGTGGCACGCTGTTTTTTTCAAGCGATATTAAGTTTATCGTGACTGTTTGTACGCTCATATTATAAGCTGAAAATAAATGCAAACTCATGAACACAATTGCGATTTAAGCTAGAATGATTACAGCGACCTCAAACCTCTGGTTAACTGTTACACAGGACAAAAAATGTCACAAAACATCAAAAATACATTGAAAAGTACAGTTAAACTCATAATAACACTAGCTGATAAAAAATGATTAAAGAAAATATTGCACAAAAAAGTTATAAGAGCTCAAATATAAGAAGTCTCAGGTGTTAGAAAAAAAAGGATTGCAAGGGACTTTAAAGTAAAGATATATATATATATGTATGTATATTTATAAATATATTTATATGTGTGTACATATGTATTTATATGTGTATACTCTATATGTATCTACAGACATATATACACACACATATATATATACTGTATATGTGTGCATTGGAGCCCTTTGCAATCAAGTAGATGAAAACATGTAAAAGCATATTTATGCAATATTCATATTTAATTAAGTATTATACTGTGTATTTACTGTACATATTTCACATTCCAATGTTCTGCACATAGCAGAATATGTCCTATGTATTTATAAATAGATAATATTCCTATTTATATGTATCTATACCTACAGTATATATAATCATCTATACTATATATAGAGAGATATATTTCCCCAAAAAACATCAGATATATAGAAATATGTATTTATGAATAAATAGAACATATTCTGCTATGTGAAGAACATTAGAATGTGAAATATTCGTCGGGTTAGCGCACTTGAGAAAATGCAATCACGCGAGTAGGGTGTTTAATTTTTTCACACTTTTCTTGCTCCATTTGATTGTATTGGGGAATATTTTAACATGGTCCCAATAGTCTAACTTTGTTTTTTTGCTCGTGTCAGGTTAGCGCTCGTGCAAAAACATTTTACTTTTAACTTGTAATATGCACACTACATGAAGCACGCAAAAATCTTACTTCTAGCGCAGTTATCATAGGAATGAGAACATTAAGTAAACAAAAAACTAACTATTTTTTGTAGCTTTAGTATTACAATGGACCATAACCACACAGCTACAATAGGATATACCTCTAACAATTGCTGATGAATCAGAATTTCCCCCCTTGCTGATTATGATTTACTACCACAAAGTTCTGTGAAAATGAAATTGATGCGCACAATTTAAACAATCAATAGCCAAAAATGTTAATGAACTGCAAAGGGCTTGAATCTAAAGCCACACTGGGGTTGCTCTGGAGGATGGAGATACAAGGTGAGGTACAAAATCACAGGACAGAAACAGGTCAAACAGAAGCCAGGATCAGAGTCCAAATCTTTAGCATGGCAGACAAAGGGGGCTAGTTATCAAGCCGTCTACTTTTCTGGCTTCGCCGGCCCAATACGTCCGCCTAAGCTCGCCTACCTTCGCCGCCGCGGACCTGAAAAAATACGCCTAAGTTATCAAATAAAGCTGTCAAAAAGCAGCGGGGCGATGAGCAGCGGACTGTGACAGTTATCACTCATCCGATCTCGCTGCCCTTCGGCTTTTTCCCAGCTTTATTGCTAGCCTGTCACTAAGCACTCACACTAAACTGCACTGTTCTACCCCCTATACCGGCGCCCCCGGAGCCCCCCGCAACTCAATAAAGTTACTAACCCCTAAACTGCCGCTCCTAGACCCTGCCGCAACTCTGATAAATGTATTAACCCCTAAACCGCCGCTCCCGGACACCGCTGCCACCTACATTATACCTAGTAACCCCTATCCTGCCCCCCCTATACCGTCGCCCTCTATTATAAAATTATTAACCCCTATCCTGCTGATCCCGCACCTCTCCGCAACTAAATAAATAGTTTAACCCCTAAACCGCCGCTCCATGAACCCGCCGCAACCTATAATAAATTTATTAACCCCTATCCTGCCCCCCACTACGCCGCCGCCACTGTAATAAAATTATTAACCCCTAAACCTAAGTCTAACCCTAACCATAACGCCCCCCTAACTTAAATATTAATTAAATAAATCTAAATAAATTAACTCTTATTAACTAAATGAATCCTATTTAAAACTAAATACTTACCTTTAAAATAAACCCTAATATAGCTACAATATAAATAATAATTATATTCTAGCTATCTTAGGATTTATTTTTATTTTACAGGTACCTTTCAATTTATTTTAACCATGTACAATAACTATTAAATAGTTATTAACTATTTAATAGCTTACCTAGCTAAAATAAAGAGAAATGTACCTGTGAAATAAATCCTAACCTAAGTTACAATTACACCTAACACTACACTATACTTTAATAAATTATTCCTATTTAAACTAAATACTTACCTGTAAAATAAACCCTAAGATAGCTACAATATAATTAATAATTATATTCTAGCTATCTTAGGATTTATATTTATTTTACAGGTAACTTTGTATTTATTTTAGCTAGTTAGAATAGTTATTAAATAGTTATTAACTATTTAATAACTACCTAGCTAAAAGAAATATAAAATTACCTGTAAAATAAATCCTAACTTAAGTTACAATTAAACCTAATACTACACTATCATTAAATTAACTAAATAAACTACCTACAAAGAACTACAATGAAATACAATTACATAAACTAACTAAAGTACAAAAAATAAAAAAAGCTAAGTTACAAAAAATAAAAAATTAAGTTACAAACATGTTAAAAATATTACAACAATTTTAAGCTACTTACACCTAATCTAAGCCCCCTAATAAAATAACAAACCCCCCCAAAATAAAAAAAATCCCTACCCTATTCTAAATTACATAAATTTCAAAGCTCTTTTACCTTACCAGCCCTTAAAAGGGCCATTTGTGGGGGCATGCCCCAAAAAGTTCAGCTCTTTTGCCTGTAAAATAAAAATACAACCCCCCCCAACATTAAAACCCACCACCCACATACCCCTAATCTAACCCAAACCCCCCTTACAAAAACCTAACACTAATCCCCTGAAGATCATCCTACCTTGAGTCGTCTTCACTCAGCCGAGCCACCGATGGAACTGAAGAGGACATCCGGAGTGGAAGAAGTTAATCCTCCAAGCGGCGCTGAAGAAATCTTCCATCCGATGAAGTCATCATCCAGGCGGCGCTGAAGAAGTCTTCGATCCGGCCGATGTCATCTTCAAAGAGGCGCTGAAGAGGTCTTCTATCCGGGCGAAGTCATCTTCCAAGCCGGGTCTTGAATCTTCCTTCCGCCGACGCGGAACCACCTTCTTCACCGACGGACTACGACGAATGACGGCTCCTTTAAGGGACGTCATCCAAGATGGCGTCCCCTCAATTCCGATTGGCTGATAGGATTCTATCAGCCAATCGGAATTAAGGTAGGAAAATCTGATTGGCTGATGGAATCAGCCAATCAGATTGAGCTCGCATTCTATTGGCTGTTCCGATCAGCCAATAGAATGCGAGCTCAATCTGATTGGCTGATTGGATCAGCCAATCGGATTGAACTTGAATCTGATTGGCTGATTCCATCAGCCAATCAGATTTTCCTACCTTAATTCCGATTGGCTTATAGAATCCTATCAGCCAATCGGAATTGAGGGGACGCCATCTTGGATGACGTCCCTTAAAGGAGCCGTCATTCGTCGTAGTCCGTCGGTGAAGAAGGTGGTTCCGCGTCGGCGGAAGGAAGATTCAAGACCCGGCTTGGAAGATGACTTCGCCCGGATAGAAGACCTCTTCAGCGCCTCTTTGAAGATGACATCGGCCGGATCGAAGACTTCTTCAGCGCCGCCTGGATGATGACTTCATCGGATGGAAGATTTCTTCAGCGCCGCTTGGAGGATTAACTTCTTCCGCTCCGGATGTCCTCTTCAGTTCCATCGGTGGCTCGGCTGAGTGAAGACGACTCAAGGTAGGATGATCTTCAGGGGATTAGTGTTAGGTTTTTGTAAGGGGGGTTTGGGTTAGATTAGGGGTATGTGGGTGGTGGGTTTTAATGTTGGGGGGGGGTTGTATTTTTATTTTACAGGCAAAAGAGCTGAACTTTTTGGGGCATGCCCCCACAAATGGCCCTTTTAAGGGCTGGTAAGGTAAAAGAGCTTTGAAATTTATGTAATTTAGAATAGGGTAGGGATTTTTTTTATTTTGGGGGGGTTTGTTATTTTATTAGGGGGCTTAGATTAGGTGTAAGTAGCTTAAAATTGTTGTAATATTTTTAACATGTTTGTAACTTAATTTTTTATTTTTTGTAACTTAGCTTTTTTTATTTTTTGTACTTTAGTTAGTTTATGTAATTGTATTTCATTGTAGTTCTTTGTAGGTAGTTTATTTAGTTAATTTAATGATAGTGTAGTATTAGGTTTAATTGTAACTTAAGTTAGGATTTATTTTACAGGTAATTTTATATTTCTTTTAGCTAGGTAGTTATTAAATAGTTAATAACTATTTAATAACTATTCTAACTAGCTAAAATAAATACAAAGTTACCTGTAAAATAAATATAAATCCTAAAATAGCTAGAATATAATTATTAATTATATTGTAGCTATCTTAGGGTTTATTTTACAGGTAAGTATCTAGTTTAAATAGGAATAATTTATTAAAGTATAGTGTAGTGTTAGGTGTAATTGTAACTTAGGTTAGGATTTATTTCACAGGTACATTTCTCTTTATTTTAGCTAGGTAAGCTATTAAATAGTTAATAACTATTTAATAGTTATTGTACATGGTTAAAATAAATTGAAAGGTACCTGTAAAATAAAAATAAATCCTAAGATAGCTAGAATATAATTATTATTTATATTGTAGCTATATTAGGGTTTATTTTAAAGGTAAGTATTTAGTTTTAAATAGGATTCATTTAGTTAATAAGAGTTAATTTATTTAGATTTATTTAATTAATATTTAAGTTAGGGGGCGTTAGGGTTAGGGTTAGACTTAGGTTTAGGGGTTAATCATTTTATTACAGTGGCGGCGGCGTAGTGGGGGGCAGGATAGGGGTTAATAAATTTATTATAGGTGGCGACGGTGTAGGGGGGGCAGATTAGGGGTTAATAAATGTATTGTAGGTGGCGACGGTGTAGGGGGGGCAGGATAGGGGTTAATACATTTAATATAGGTTGCGGCGGGTTCAGGGAGCGGCGGTTTAGGGGTTAATACATTTATTATAGTTGCGGTGGGCTCCGGGAGCGGCGGTTTAGGGGTTAATATGTATAGAGTAGCTTGCGGTGGGCTCCGGGAGCGGCGGTTTAGGGGGTAATAACTTTATTTAGTTGCGGCGGTGTAGGGGGGGTCAGATTAGTGGTGTTTAGACTCGGGGTACATGTTAGGGTGTTAGGTGTAGACAGCTCCCATAGAAATCAATGGGATGTCTGTCAGCAGCGAACTTGTACTTTCGCTATGGTCAGACTCCCATTGATTCCTATGGGATCCGCCGCCTCCAGGCTGGCGCTTTGAAAACCAGGTACGCTGGGCCGTAAAAGTGCCGAGCGTACCTGCTAGTTTTTTGATAGCTAGCAAAAGTAGTGAGAATGTGCCGCACTTGTGTGCGGAACATCTGGAGTGACGTAAGAATCGATCTGTGTCGGACTGAGTCCGGCGGATCGAAGCTTACGTCACAAAATTCTACTTTTGCCGGTCTCGAGCCTTTGATAACTAAGGCGTATCAGCCTCGCCACAAATACGCTGCGGAATACGCAGCGTATTTGAGGTTGACGGCTTGATAACTAGGCCCCAAAGAGCGAAGTCAGGAAACAAGGCCATGATAAAATTATAGAGAAATCCCAATTGTAGAAATGCAAGACAGAAGCACTAGCAGAGGAAACACTCAATGTCTGAGCAGAGAGTGGCCAGTGAATCAGGCTTGTCTGAGCAGAGAGTGGCCAGTGAATCAGGCTTACATAGTCAGCTAATAGCCAACTAGAGACAGGTGTTACTGCAGGTGAGCAGAGGCTGGATGCTGATTAAAGGTTCATACAAACTCCAGGAGGGCATTACATCAATTGCCAATGTCAATGGTCTTTTAATTAATGAAGCATACACCTATATGTGCACATAAATATATGGAGGGAAACATCCCTATAGTGAGGGGGATGATTATGGTTGGAGGACACTAGGGGGCCAGCCAAAATGCAGGAACCTCCACCCCAGAGATGCCTATTATACTAATCTATGATTAGAAGTATGGCAGTTAAATGGAAAATTAGATTTAATACAGGAAAATGCAAGGTTCTACATTTTGGAAGTAAAAATAAGCAGGCAATGTATTATTTAAATGGGACAAGACTTAGCCAAACAGAGGAGGAAAGGGATTTGGGAGAAGTAATAGATAACAAGCTAAAGATGGGTGCACAATGCAGTGCAGCGGCTTCAAAGGCTAATAAGATACTAGCATGTATTAAAAGAGGCATTGATTCAAGGGAGGAAAGTATAATTCTGTCACTATATAAATCCATGGTAAGACCTCACCTTGAGTATGGAGTGCAGTTCTGGGAACCGATCGCAAAAAAAGATACTGCAGAACTAGAAAAAGTTCAAAGAAGGGCCACAAAGCTAATAAGGGGAATGGAGAATTTAAGCTATGGGGAGAGGCTAGCCAAACTGGGTCTGTTTTCTTTACAAAAAAGGCGCTTGAGAGGTGACATGATTACTTTATATAAATATATTCAAGGCCCATATACAGAGATGGCAGAAGCTCTGTTTATTCCAAGAAAATTGTTTGTGACAAGAGGTCACAATTTAAGGTTGGAGGAAAGGAAATTTAATCTCCTGCAATGAAAACGTTTTTTCACTGTAAGAGCAATAAAATTGTGGAACTCATTACCAAAGGAGGTAGTGAATGCTAATACCATAGATACATTTAAAAATTGTTTGGATACATTTATGTCTAGAAACAGAATTAATGGATATGATTGCTTGTATTAAATGGGTCACCTTTTAGTGGGATTCATTTAAACTCAACTGGAGCTTTTTGTAAGTATTTTACTGTATATTTATATAGGTTGAACTCGATGGACTTCGGTCTTTTTTCAACCTCATCTACTATATGATGATGGCAATTGGGTAAAAAAAAAAACTTAGCCCTAGCATAGAATTATTTCGAATAAAAGAAAAATCTTTTCTCTGCAGGTGAAACACTCATCAAATAATCTAAGGCTACAAACTGATGAAAGCTCTTAAATTAAATTATAATCAACACATCACCCATTGACTGCTGAGCCATTTTCACCCCTATTCTGAGCTGTTTAGGAGTGTTTAGATGCTGTTCACTTGATATATGCATTTAGAATTTTTGTGAACATCTGAATGCAGAAGAATGTGGCCCATCGTGTTTGACTATTTTGGTTGACAAATTAATTCTTGTGCAACAGCAACACACTAAAATATGTGCAAATTCTGTAGAATTTAACGGGCAGCAAAAACAGTCGAGCATCATGATAGGCCGCCTTCTTCCTCATTCAGAAGTTAAAGGACCAGTAAACACAGCAGATTTGCATAATCAACAAATGCAAGATAACAAGACAATGCAATAGCATTTACTCTGAATTTCAAATGAGTAGTAGATTCTTTTTTAACACATTTCAAAGTTATGTATATTTCCACTCCCCCTGTACCATGTGATAGCAATCAGCCAATCACAAATGCATATACGTATAGTCTGAGTTCTTGCACATGCTCAGTAGGAGCTGGTGACTCAAAAAAAGTGTAAATATAAAAGACAGTGCACATTTTTTTTAATGGAAGTAAATTGGAAAGTTGTTTAAAATTACATGCTCTAGGTTCCGGTGGAGGAGGAGCTACATGCAGGTGCTGCACAGGTGCTGCACAGGTGCTGCACAGGTGCTGCTTAGCTCGTCTCTCCAGTCACTGGGAAATTGGTGGAAGGCTCCCGCACCAGCTCCAGGCTTTGGGGCTATTCCCCTGACAGATACCGCAGACCTACTCCAGAACCTCGCAGTGGCACGCCATCCCACTGTGCTGAGCCCCTTTGCTGGCTAATTGGTACTCCTGACTTCAGTTTGTGCCCACCGTCTATCTGGCTTTGGAAGCAATTTGAGGCTGTCGGTGCCTCAGCTGGCTGTTCCTGATCCTACTTTGAGGCCCCGCTACCCCTCTGAGGTCCAGCTCTCCCCCCCTCCGTGCGACTACCACCCCTGATTGAATTATCTTTATAACAACAAACCCGCAGCTTTCTCAACTTACCTGTTGCCCCTTTGGTCTCGGCGGGTCCCGCCGCCCTGGGCTCGCCCCTCCCCCTCCCCCACCGGTGCTGCGCGGGAGGGAGTTGGACTCGGACGGGCTGCTGGATCTGGCGTGTGGGCGCCTCTTCGCTTCGCTGCCCGCTTGGAGCGGAGCTATCCTCTCCCCCCCCACCGGTGCTGCGTGGGGGGAGTTGCCTGTGTTCTCTGTTTGGGGCGAAGGAACTCTGGTCCTGCTGATCTCGACTAGTCCTGCGGCGGCTCGGAATCGGAGGCCGCGGGTGGTAGGTGGACCAACAGCGCAGGAGGGGGTGAGTGAGTCTCTTCTAAAAAGTAGCGTGATATACACTGAACGGTAACGGTAAAAAACCGCAGAATTCACAAGAAGACACTGTTAGTATGGAACAATGCTGAGGCGGGATAGTTGAACTTGACACATAGAACTGATGACTGCATAAATTGAAGGGGCATTATAAGAAATCTCTACTTAAATTAAATGGACATATATCTGAGTTGGGGCATTTTTGAAATATCTCAGACTGAGAACACTACAAATTTCAGTTTAATAGACTGCCTAACGATCTGACTAGATCCATGTTCATATATGTTACAAGAGGACATTTTTAACACAGTGTAACATTGAAACAAGATAGCAAATACAGTTTTGTAGTTAAGTCTAATTGATGCACGTTGGACTGAGAATACTACAAAACCTTAATTTAACAGGTTGTTTAATGCTGTAATCAAACTTATGTTCTCATATGTTACTGGATTTGACTTTCCTTCTTTCTCCCTCCACCTCTCTGCTTCCTTTCTTTTCTTACCTTTTTTTTGCCTAAAACATAGGGTAATAATACAGATGGTTGTATTCCTAATCTCATTATGTGCTTAGTAATAGGGGTATAGGTAGTAACCCCTTACCCTGCAAAATAATTGCAGAAACCAATACAGCGCTAGATACATCACAGGGGTTAAAAAAAGGGAAAAAAAAGGGAAAAAAAAGGGGTGTTTAATTGAGATCCTGCACAGACCTAGAAAAAAGCTCTGCATATTACTACTGGCTCAAAAACAGTCTCATACATCCACTTTTTTTCTGTTTTTACTTAAAAGACTGAAAGTCTTTGACCACATTATATTGAAGACTATTGATTTATAAGAAAACAAATACAAATTTAGCACTGGGTAATAACCGTGAGACCTAGATCTTTGAAAGGTCTCATTTTGTAGTTCCCCCTAACATCAAAATATTTGAAAGTACTAGGATTTTGCCCTTTGTTTTTTTTTGTTTGTTTTTCCCCTCTCTCCCCTCCCCCGCTTAGACTCACAAACCACTTTACTCACACACTATAAATAAGATTCTCACACACACAGCTCTCAACCTTCAACTGACTTACTCCTAGCACTCACTTCCTTGACTGTTTGGCTTTTTTTCCCCCTTTTTTTTTTTTTTTTTTTTTTTTTTTTTTTTAGGGGCCCTGCCTCATCCCACACAACACTGCACTCTTTCCCCTTTTCCATAAAATTTGTATCACAATTGGATAAATCCAATTGAAAGTTATCACTTGAATTGGTGCAATTATAAGCACCCCACGGCTCAATCACGTTGCACGGGCCATTTACTAATCTCCCACTTTGCTTTTCCCCTCTCACATTCCCATCTTTTTCTTTTCCTCTAGGAATTTTTTTTTTTTTTTTTTTTTTTTTTTTTTTTTCTCCAATTTTCACAAACTAGTATATGGATAAATTCCTTGGCATTCCCTATAAAACACCTTCACCAGGAATGGCAGGTAGACAGAGAGATAAGAAATCCAGGAACACACAGGACCCAGTGACTGACACTCAATTAATCTCAACAAGTACAGTTACATCTGAATTATTGAATGTCCAAAACTTAGTTGCCAATATCTCTGACGCTCTCTCCCCTAAATTCGACGCTCTAAGGATGGAGATTAAGCAGGATATTTCCTCTCTATCACAGGAAATTAGACAATTCTCCTCAAGAATGCAGGAGGTTGAACAGAGAGTATCAGATTTAGAAGATACAGTAGTAACACAAGGCACTAAGATGGATAGTATCAACAGCAGTAATCAAAAAATTCTTATGAGACTAGAAGATCTAGAAAACCGCAGTAGAAGAAACAACATTAGAATAATAGGCCTCCCAGAGGAGAAACAATATGAGGACTTAGCTTTTTTTGTTTCTGATACACTTAAGACAGCCCTCAAACTCCCACCCTTGTATAATAACATCCTGGTAGAGCGGGCCCATAGACTGGGTCCAGTACAGTCAGCCCAAAATCTCAGTAGGCCTAGACCTGTCATCATAAGACTATTGAATTACCAAGATAAAGTCTCTATTCTTCAATATTATCGTAAAACACAACCCCTCATCATTAATGGAGCTAAGATCCTCATATTTCAGGATTTCTCGGCTGAGACAGCCTCTAGGAGAAGAGATCTGGCACCTACATGCACTAAACTCATAAACGCTGGAATAAATGCAACTATATTATATCCAGCTAAATTAAAAGCAACTGTTAATGGAACAGTACATTTCTTTCTGGAGGCACACGCAGCCGAGAAGTTCTTCTCCTCTTTAAATTTATCAGCAACAGAGAATGCGGTCCCCACTTAGCCAGCATGGGCCTAATAATTTGGGATTGCCCCCACCCTGGGATTCATGGGGCAAATAGAGGTCATGTTAGGTATTACTCCCCCTCCCCCCCCTTTTTTTTTTTTTTTTTTTTTTTTTTTTTTTAACCCCCCCTCTCCTCATCTCTCTCACTACCTCCTTAAGCCACAGGCGCCATTAATGATACAGAGAAATAGAAAAATTTAGGATAGTTTCATGGAATGTTGGAGGAATCTCCACCCCAATCAAACGAAAAACCATATTGACGCATCTAAGGAAATCCCAGGCTGACATAGGATTAATTCAAGAAACTCATCTTAATTCAGAAGAATCTAACAAACTCAAATCCTCATGGGTTAGAGAGGTATATTTTTCGCCAAGCATAGGAAAAAAAAGGGGAGTGGCAATCTTAATAGGGAAAAGAGCTCATCTTGAGGTGACTCACTGCGAACCCGACCCGGAGGGTAGATATGTCCTGTTGAAGGTAAAAATCGCCCAGGAAATCTATACAATTTGTAATATTTATGGCCCCAATACTTTTGATCCAGAATTCTGGAATAGAATTCAAACTAAGCTTCTTCTCTATAATCAGGGACTTCTAATCATAGGTGGCGACTTCAACATGGCACCGCATTGTCCGCTAGATAGACTTAGAGAAGCCATGAAGCAGAAAAAACAGAAAAAGGATAATTTAGAATTTAAAATGATTAAGAAAATAAAGCAGAATCTAGCACTATATGATATCTGGAGAAGCCAGAACCCTGACACACAGGAATTCACATGCCTTTCAAAGGCGCATAAAACCCTGTCTCGAATAGATCTATTCCTTGTGGATGAGCGACTGGGCGCTCTAAGAGCACATGCAGGTATTGCCCCTATATTGCTATCAGATCATGCTCCTATTAATCTAGACATTAATCTTGAACATCCAAGATTTAAATCCTCGCGTTTCTATTTCCCTTATTACCTAACAACGGACATGAAGTTTAAAACTCACCTCAGATCTAAATTTGAGGAATACCTCCACTTTAACTTAGAATACATCGATCACCCAGAATTATTCTGGGAAGCCGCTAAAGCGGTGCTCAGGGGTGAAATCTTAGCATATAACATAACCCTGACTAAAAAACTGAAGGTAAGGGAGAGTGAGATACAAAAAGCACTAACCAATGCGTACAATAAATTTATGCTACATAAGAACCCATTAAACTGGTCGAAATATGTGCAAGCTAAGGAAGCCCGGGACACATTTGTTTTAACTCGACAAACACAAAAGGAGTTAAAAATCCAGGCTAAATTATACAGATTTGGGAACAAATCTGGAAAGATGCTGGCCAGAATGACCAGCAATGAGAAAAAGCAATCTCATATAGAAGAAATTCATGAAAAGGGTGAGCAAATTCTAAACCCAGACAAAATTACATCTATACTGGTGAAATATTATCAAGATTTATACTCATGTAAAGGCTACGACCATGACAAGGCAGTGGAATTCTGGAATAAGATTGAAAATCCAATACTGGTGGATGATGATATTAGCAGGCTCAACTCCCCTATATCAGCGCAAGAAGTGTCCGAAGCAATTGCAGGGCTATCTACAAATAAGGCAGCTGGTCCGGACGGCCTACCTAGTGAATTCTACAAAATACTATCTCCAGAAATCTCCCCGTATTTAATAAATCTATATAATGATTTTTACATGAATGGCAAATCACCTACATCTGCATTTTCTGCATCTTACACGACCTTGATTCTTAAGGAAGGGAAGGACCCAAGGCTCAAAGAATCTTATAGGCCAATAGCCTTACTTAATTCAGACTACAAGATCCTCACCTCTATCTTAGCAGCTAGATTACAGCAAATACTACCACAGGTGATCCATCCGGATCAAGCTGGCTTCTTGAATGGACGAAACTCCTCGGCAAAAATAAGGGAGGTAATACTTACACTAGAATATCTTGAAAGGGCCGCTCGGACGGGAGGGGGGAGAGGGGAGACGCTCATAGTACCAGATATGGCTATTCTTTCTATTGATGCAGAAAAAGCATTTGATTCTGTTACCTTCAGGCATCTCAATACATCCATGATAAAATTTGGAATCAAGGGCAAATTCCCTAAATTCGTGGAGAATCTTTATAAAAATTCAACTACACGGTTGATTATTAATGGCGGCATATCTTCATCTATAACTCTTGAAAGGGGAACCCGTCAGGGGTGTCCGCTCTCCCCCCTCCTGTTCAATGTGGCCATTGAGCCCTTAGCAATTATGATACGGCAAAATCTAGAAGGAATAAAGGTCTCAAATCATGAGATGAAAATTGGATTATACGCAGACGATGTACTTGTCTACATATCAAATACTAAAATCAATATTCCAAAACTTATGCACATAATAGATCACTTTGGATCCTTCTCAGGATATAAAATAAACCCATCTAAGTCAGAAATTCACTGGATCTGCAGGGATAAAAACTCCTGTACAGATAACCCCTTTAAAAGTATAACAGATTCATTTAAATATCTAGGAATAAACATTCCAGTGAACTCCGAAAAGTTATATGAATTCAATATACCCCCTATCATTAGGCAAATTAAAGAAAAATTGAGAACTTGGCAGACACTGCCTCTCTCAATTTCGGGCCGAGTGGCATTATTTAAAATGATTCTCCTCCCCAAATTGCTATATATACTTATGAATGTCCCAGTGATTCTTTTTGAGAGGGATGTAAGACTGATCAATAGCTTAATTAGTCAATTCTTATGGCAAGGGAAAAAAGCGCGAATCTCCCTTAATAAACTTTTTCTTCCAGGTGATCTGGGTGGCATGGCACTCCCAGACATTAGATTATACAATCTTATCTTTTTGGCACGAATAGCAAGTGACTGGATCCTATCTAAGGATTATATCTTAAATAATCAGCTTGAAATAAATATCTGTGATCCTTATTTACCCGTAGCACTTCTACACTCCCCTCCCAAAGAGTTACCTGCAGAAATTAAACAACTTAAATCGATTTCCAATCCTATTAAAGCTTGGTGGAAAATATCAAAACTTCTGCCTTATAATCCCAAGATTTCAAACTACCTCACCTTGATCGGGAATCCAAAATTTCAGCCTGGTCTGCAATCTGAGGTCTTTAATAGATGGCACAAGAATGGGTTAAATAAGTTGATCTTCTTGATAGACGATGATAGGAAGACTATTAAAACATTTGAAAAGCTAAAAGGAGAATATAATTTACCTAATAAAGATTTTTTTGCATACCTGCAGATTAGGCATTTTCTCTTGGAAACAACTAGAGAGACAGGGTGGTGCTGGAAATTAGGCAAACTTGAAAATTGGCTTACTTCTATCAAGGTGAATCGGATGACTATTACAGTCTGCTATCATCTCTTAAATATTAGTAGGGGCAACCAGAACCTAGTAAGGCTTGCCTTAACATGGACCTCATTGTCAGAATGGAACAGGGTCGACTTGAACACAATCCAGCAATCTATAAGTAAAGTAAAAAAAATAACACTATCAGCTACCTGGCGGGAAGCACATATTAAAATCCTTCACAGGGCATATTTCACTCCGGCAATGGGTCGTAGGGTTCATAACTCAGGTTTTGACAAATGCCCTAAATGTTCACTCCCTGCAGCTGACATAGAACATATGTTCTGGTTTTGCCCAAAAGTGAGAACTATCTGGTGCAAGTTAGAATATTGGCTAAATAAGGTGCTGAAAATCCCTCCTGTAATCTTTACCCCACATCAAATTATATTCTGTATAGACAATCAAACCAAATGTCACCCTAATGATAAATTAATATCTATCTCCATATTAGCTACTAGATACCTAATATGTAAAAAATGGAAAATACGCTCAGTACCTAGCGTGTCCGAAATTCAGAACTGCTTAAAAAAACAATGTCTTCTAGAGCAAAAGGACACAGACATAAATAATGAAGATGATATAAGAAATTTCTTTAACAAATGGGCAGCATATATTAAATCACTCCCTGAAAATGAAAAGGAATATATGATCTTCCCTTTCCAAAACTCTGAATTAGTATTGTTGGGCATATGGTAGATAGGAGGTTGGGAGAGATGAGAGAGAGGTGCTTATTATTTCCCCCCCCCCCCTTTTTTTTTTTTTTTTTTTTTTTTTTTTTTTTTTGTGTGTTGACTTGCTTTATTATTTTACCCCTGTTTTTTCCTTGTTTTTTTATATATAAAATTAGAAAATAGAACTATAAATAATGAATTTTCCAGATATAGAGATACAGGTTAGAGACTGAGGAGGGAGGGTGTATTAAACCTTACTTATTTTAATTTTTTCTTATTTTTTGGTATGTGTTTTTGCTTAGTGTTATAAAAAACTAAAAAAAATAACAGTGAAAGGTATAAGAAGACAGTAAGAAGTGCCTGCTTGGCCATAGATGTATGTTGAAATATTGCTGAGAGAATGAATTAATGTTCTATCTCTATGGGTAATTCAATTTTTTTAATCTAGCAGAAAAATGTGAATTCATTATATTTTATTTTGTACATCGGTACCCTGTAATGCAACTGTCTTGATAATACCGTTATACTGTTGAAATTTAAATAAATGATTTAAAAAAAAAAAATTACATGCTCTATCTGAATCATGAAAATTTCATCTGAATGGGTATCTCTATTTTTTCACATTTAATCACCACTGTAGGCCAATTTTCAGTGTTTATTTTTTAAAACCCTAAAAATATTATATATCATGACATGCAAGAAAATGTACAACGATATGTGTGATGAAATGTATATTTTTATTATTTTTTGTAAACAATTGTAAGTGTGTATATTTTCTAAACTCTATATTTAAAAGAAGAATGCGTTGTCCTCATATAAATTAGGTAATTAGGGGCTTTAGGTAAATGTATATTACTTTGATTTGCATGTAGGGGTTCCCATGAGCCTCTACTCAAATAAATACACATTTATTTATGCCAGCTGATCACTATTACGACAGTGATCACCTGGCTATTAATACTTATTTAGGGTTTTTGTTTTAAAGAAGGGCTTCTGGGTCATGGGGGTCTCTTTTTGGCCTATTATAAGTATAAATAAAATACAATATATAAAATGAAAAAAAAAAAACAAAAAAAAACCTATACTTTAACCCCTAAAGACAGGGCTTAAAGGGACAGTCAAGACCAGAATGTTTGTTGTTTAAAAAGATAGATAATCCCTTTATTACCCATTCCCCAGTTTTGCATAACTAACACTGTTATATTAATACGCTTTTTACCTCTGTGATTAACTTGTGTCTAAGCATCTTCTGACAGCCTCCTGATCACATGACATTTTAATTATTTTCTATTGACTTTCGTTTTAGCCAATTAGTGTAGTGTCTGCCACAACCCACAGGCGTGATCACTATGTTATCTATATGGCTCACATGAACTAGCTTTCCCCTGTTGTGAAAAGTAAATTAAAAAGCATGTAATAAGAGGCGGCCTTTAAGGGTTTAGAAATTATCATATGAGCCTTCCTAGGTTTAGCTTTCAACTAAGAATAGCAAAAGAACAAAGCAAAATTGGTTATAAAAGTAAATTGGAAAGTTGTTTAAAAAATACATGCCCTATTTGAAACATGAACTTTTGTTGGACTTGACTGTCACTTTAAGGGAGCTGAGATTGAGTGGTTTAAAACTTAAACCCGCCCCCCATCCAGATACCTTAATATCTGTGAAGCAGCCTGACACTTCCGGGTTTCTAGGGCTTGGTAACATCATCATGCCCATGTGTGGTGACATCACTGACATCCCCAGATTCCGCAGGTGATACCAGGACACTTGGCCACCTATTGCCCTAGTATGTGAATGGTGGGGGGGGATTAGCTTCAAGCCAGGGAAGAACAACACCTGGTCATCAGCTGCATAGAAATGGGTTAAAAAGGCACTGTGTATAGTGAATAATAAGCATGAATAAGAAAATCCTAAAACGTTGCTGTGATTTTAATGTTATTAAATAAAGCAAATTTCTGTGCTGTGGGCAAATATTTACTGAATTATGTAACGGGGATTGAACAGAATCCTTCATCTACAATGGCACTGTTGAATTCCATAGTGTCTGCTGTTTAAATACAGTGTTTGGTTATAAGCAGTAAAAGAGAATACATTTACAATGCTGTGCATTTCAGTTTATACGTCAGTTGTTTTTCAGCACAGATGTATTTGCAAGAAAATGGTTTAGGAAAATGGTTACAGACTCTGCAATAAATCTTATAGACAACCAAGATACACATCTAGCTCTTAGTAGCCTTTGCATCTTGCCAATTTTGTTCCTGCTTATTATTACATGCGGTGTCCTGCTGGTCATCACCTTCTTCTGTGTCTTGCTGGCCATTGCCAGACTGCTATGTACTACTGGCCATTTACTATCTAATTGTGTTTACCATTACCGGCATAGTGCATTCTTCTGATGATCCGTGTTAGATTTATAATCCTGGCTTTATGTACGGCCATTAAAAGCCTGTCTCAAGTTTTGGCTTTTGCTTAGTAATTAATTGATCACTTTGATCTCTGTCAGACACTGACCGTATCCACCGTTTGCCTATGTCCACATGAATTGTGCATAAAATATACTAAATTATACAAAATACTACGTTATATATCCTATTTGACATTTTCAGGTTAATATTTTAATACATAATTTATTGAGACAAAAGGACTTTTATTAAGGAGGTCAGCCTTGCTGAATCAACAGCAGCAGTCTTGTTTCATCAAGATTAAGAGGCCATTTAGTTAATATGCTTTCAGTGTGGTGATCACCCACTTAAAGGGGCATGTTGCTCCATATAAATTCTTATTTATTCAAAACAAGTTTAATAACTTTTTATTTATTTAAAACTAGAAACTGCTCACCAGAGTAGCTCCTTTATAAGCAGTTATCATTCAGCTCCACTTCCTCATTTCATCTACATGGTAATCATAAACAAAATTACAACCAATCAGCATCCTCAGCACTGAGTTCACACTTTGCTTTGCTGTGATCTCAGTGTTTACCATCATCTTGTAGGATTTTTTTTGATCTTGTGAGTAAAGTTCCTTGAACTGATGAGAAAAAGAAAGTGACTGCGTCTGCATATGCCAGTTGCACACTTGCTAGTTGTAGGACACAGATCTGGATTGGATGATTATGCAATGGGATGTGGCTACTGGGGACATTTTGAGGTAATATATCTTTTTTTCTCACGTAGGCCTTGATGATCGAAAGTGCTGCAAGGCGGCGATATATTCAAAAGGGATTCGATGCAATGAGGCCAATGTATCAAATGTCTTGCGGACCTGATCCGACAGACCTCGCTGAATGCGAAGAGCAATACGCTCTCTGTATTCAGCATTGCACCAGCAGCTCACAAGAGCTGCTGGTTGAACGCCGCCCCCTTCAGACTCACGGCCAATCGGCCGCCAGCAGGGAGGTGTCAATCAACCCAATCGTACTCGATCGGGTTGAATTGTGGCGATTCCTGTTCCGCCTGCTCAGAGCAGGCGGACAGGGTTATGGAGCAGCGGTCTTTAGACCGCTGCTTCATAGCTGCTGTTTCTGGCGAGTCTGAAGACTCGCCAGAAACACGGGCCCACAAGCTCCATACAGAGCTTGATAAATGGGCCTCAATGTCGAGAATGCTGGCGAAATATTCAAAAGTGCAGACATTACTGTTTAAAAGCAGCATCACTGAGAGGCATTTTACTATACATTGCAATGGGTGGCAATGCTGGCTAAATATTACAAGCCAGACATTGGCGATGTAAAGGATCCCTTTTTTATATATAGAACCAAGCCTAATAAATACACTTATGTACCCCTAAAGCAACATAACCCCCCACCGGACATTAAGCTTATACTAACTAACCCCTACACTGCCAATAGCCCACCGAAATAAACTTCCTAACATATTAAGCCCTTTACGTGTATATCATACACATACATATTTACATTGCGGTCTACACACAGTTCCCATAGACCGCAAAGTAAAGGCACTTTTCAAAGCCATTTTTTTTTTCTAACACCCCTCTTCGACCAACTTTAGACCCCAAAAACTACCTAGTGCAGTTATATTTATTTAAAAAAATTGTACTTTTAGAAATAAAAAAACTATTTTGAGGGCATTTTAGGGACTTTTAGAAAATTTACCAGAGATCTGATCTTTGGTTAATTTTCGGAGAGCTAATTGCTTCAGCGAGTTAATGGCTGCCAAATTTTCCCGTCTGCGGAACCGCAATAATTTAGCTCTCCCTAAATGTTTAATTTTATTGCCATGATGTCTTTTAAATGAGTATTATATTTAAAAGGAATACGATAGTTGTGTTTCAACAGTAGTTTTAATCATATGAAATACTTAAAGGGATAGAAAGGTCAAAGGTAAAACGTGTATAGGTACATTTCAATCTTGTATAGAAACATTTTTGCACTATACTTACATTAGCAAAAAATGCTACTAATAACAGTTATTGTTTTTCAGTGGCATACGCACATATGCTGTGAAGGCCTGTGGATCTGCATTCATCGACCCCATCTTCTCAGAGAGGAGCATTTCAATTTTGTATAGAAATATTTTGGCTTCCATTAGCAAAAATGCTTCTAATAGTTATTGTTTTTCAGAAACATATGCACATATGCTGTGAGGGCTACATGCAGCTGAACACCAGTAATGTATGTATTGGGTACTTGTAAAGCGCGGCTAATCACCCGTAAGGGTCTCAAGGTGCTGCATATTTTATCAACCTCAGGAGGATGAAAGGCTGAGTAGACCTCGCCGGGGATCGAACCTGCAACCATTGGGTTGCTACAGAACTTAGCCACAGTGCCTTAGCATGCTACGCTTTCTGTCCGGCTAATGACTTTTACTAGAAGCAGTTTTTTGAATAACAGAAAAATGCTTTTTTTTTTTTTTTTTTTCTAAATTGAAATGCTCTCATGTATAATTTATTTTTGAAACATCTATCCCTTTAATAAAAAACAATATTTTCTTAGTTGTAGATAGATACTAAGCAACATTTATCAAGGATCATTTTTAATTAGTATTTTCATTTCAGAGTTCATGTATCTAATATTCCTTTGTAATTTGTAGAAACATTCTGTAAACATTTACATTTTTAATAGCTGTAATATGGACATTCTACATATTATAACGTACATCTGCTTTATATGTTTGTGCACACATAAGTTTATTGTGTCTAATAAATTGTTCTAATTAAAACAATAAAATATGCATTTACATTTTGAGAATAGTGTCATTTTGAACAAAATGTGTTATGTATAGTGATTTGGCTACTTTTAATTATAGTACTTGACTTCCTATTATAAGTTATGTAACAGATATACTGTTACTTTCAACATATATACACGAGACTCGTCTATTACAAATTATACATTTTTACCAGTGGCTGACCCCTGTGATATTGATACACTGTGCAATAACGCCACCAAGTGGGCTATGTGAAATTTGCATCTAACATTGAGAATGTGTATAGGGCCGCCAGCCAAATTTAGAATCCACATGGATGCATCTCAGTTTTGAATAAAACCATTTTTGTAATATACATTTATAAGCATAAATGCTTCTAATAAAAGCTATAGCTGTCAAAAGTGTATTTAAGTATGCACTGTGCACCAGCATTTTAAAGACAGCACTTGCTCAGAGAGCCTAAGCTGTAACATGTTAATTGCTGACATGTTACAAACCCCACTGGTGCAATGAGCAGCTGCAGTATTTAAAATGCTGGTGCACTGAGAATATCTAGCTATGCTTCACATACACTCTCTACATAGACTTCAATGCAAACTCTTGATTTACCGCAACCAAACTGACACTGCAGTTGCCTACAACTGTAACTTGTAAACAGTGATTGAGAACTACATAAGAAGGAACCCCTTTTGTGCGCTTCCTAACAATCAAAAGTGATTAAAGAGCATGAGCAGCTCTTCAACGTCAGGAAAGTCATAGCTTTATGTGAGCCTTATGGCTAGAAAGAGGGTTGGCTTAGCAGTTAAAATGCCATAGCAAGAAAAAAAAAGAGTACATTGAAGGGGATACAGTAAAATAAATTTCGGAATGATTTTAATTATTTCAAGCAATATTATATATTCTTTTAAATATACACACACACACACACACACATATATATATATATATATATATATATATATATATATATATATATTTATATATATAAAATGACACAGAGTTAAAAATATATTTTGCTAGATTACAAGTGGAGTGATAATTTATCATGCCTGTAAATTTGCGGGTGCACGATAAATAACCAGCCATTACAAGTGGCTGGTTATTGCTTCCGCAAGCTCGTGGTAGCAATAAGCACTACGAAAATTAATTTTCAGAAAGTGCCCCAATTGGCCTCAAATTGAAGCATATTTTATTTTTTTATTTTAAAAAAACGTAGCATTTTTCATTTGTATTGCTTGTCCCACCCTCCTCACACTTAGGTCCTTGTGAAGATCTATATCGTATTTACTGCTTGTCCCTCCCTCCTCACACTTAGGTCCTTGTGCAGATCTATTTTATTTTTACTGCGTGTCCCTTCCTCCTAACACTTAGGTCCTTGTGAAGATCTATATCATTTTTAATGTTTGTCCCTCCCACCTCACACTTAGGTCCTTGTGCAGATCAATTTCATTTTAACTGCTGGCCCCTCCCTCCTTACACTTAAGTCCTTGTGCAGATCTCTATCATTTTTACTGCTTGTCCCTCCCTCTTCACACTTAGGTCCTTGTGCAGATCTATATCATTTTTATTGCTTGTCCCTCTCTGCTCACATTTAGGTCCTAGTGCAGATCTCTATCAGTTTTACTGCATGCCCTCCCTCCTCACACTTAGGTCCTTGTGCAGATCTCCTCACACTTAGGTCCTTGTGCAGATCAATATAATTTTCATTGCTTGTCCCTCCCTCCTCACACTTAGGTACTTGTGCAGATCTAGATCATTTTTACTGCTTGCCCCTCACCTCCTCACACTTAGGTACTTGTGCAGATCTATATCATTTTTACTGCTTGCCCCTCCCTCCTCACATTTAGGTCCTTGTGCAGATCTAGATCATTTTACTGCTTGTCCATCCCTCCTCACACTTAGGTCCTTGTGCAGATCTATATTATTTTTACTGTTGGCCCCTCGCTCCTCACACTTAGGTCCTTGTGCAGATCTATATCATATTTATTGCTTGTCTCTCCCTTCTCACACTTAGGTCCTTTTGCAGATCTCTGTCATTTTTACTGCTTGCCCCTCTCTACTCACACTTTGGTCCTTGTGCAGATCTATATAATTTTTACTGCTTGTCTCCCCCTCCTCACACTTATGTCCTTGTGCAGATCTATATAATTATTACTGCTTGTCCCTCCCTCCTCACACGTAGGTCCTTGTGCAGATCTATATCAGTTTTATTGCTTGTACCTCCCTCCTCACACTTAGGTTCTTGTGCAGATCTATATAATTTTCATTGCATGTCCCTTCCTCCTCACACTTAGGTTCTTGTGCAGATCTATATCAGTTTTATTGCTTGTACCTCCCTCCTCACACTTAGGTCATTGTAAAGATCTATATAATTTATACTGCTTGTCCCTCCCTCCTCACACTTAGGTCCTTGTACAGATCTATATAATTTTTACTGCTTGTCCCTCCCTCCTGACACTTAGGTCATTGTGCAGATCTATATAATTTTTACTGCTTGTCCCTCCCTCCTCACACTTAGGTTCTTGTGCAGATCTATATAATTGTTATTGCTTGTCCCTCCCTCCTCACACTTAGGTCCTTGTGCAGATCTATATCAGTTTTACTGCATGCCCCTCCCTCCTCACACTTAGGTCCTTGTGCAGATCTATATCAGTTTTACTGCTTGCCCATCCCTCTTCGCACTTAGGTCCTTGTGCAGATCTAGATCATTTTACTGCTTGTCCCCTCCCTTCACACACTTAGGTCCTTGTGCAGATCTATATTATTTTTACTGTTGGCCCCTTGCTCCTCACACTTAGGTCCTTGTGCAGATCTATATCATTTGTATTGCTTGTCCCACCCTCCATTCAGGTCCTTGTGCAGATCTATATTGTATTTATTGCTCCTCACACTTAGGTCCTTGTGCAGATCTATTTAATTTTTACTGCTTGTCCCTCCCTCCTCACAATTAGGTCCCTGTGCCGATCTATATCATTTTACTGCTTGACCCTCCCTCCTCACAGTTACGTCCTTGTTCAGATCTATATAATTTTTACTGCTTGTCCCTCCCTCCTCACACTTAGGTTCTTGTGCAGATCTATATCAGTTTTACTGCATGCCCCTCCCTCCTCACACTTAGGTCCTTTTGCAGATCTATATAATTTTCATTGCATGTCCCTTCCTCCTCACACTTAGGTTCATGTGCAGATCTATATCAGTTTTACTGCTTGTCCCTCCCTCCTCACACTTAGGTCATTGTGCAAATCTATATAATTGTTATTGGTTGTCCCTCCCTCCTCACACTAGGTCCTTGTGCAGATCTATATCAGTTTTACTGCATGCCCCTCCCTCCTCATACTTAAGTCCTTGTGCAGATCTTTATCATTTTTACTGCTTGCCCCTCCCTCCTCACACTTAGGTCCTTGTGCAGATCTAGATTATTTTACTGCTTGTCCCCTCCCTTCGCACACTTAGGTCCTTGTGCAAATCTATATTATTTTTACTGTTGGCCCCTCGCTCCTCACACTTAGGTTCTTCTGCAGATATATATCATTTGTATTGCTTGTCACACCCTCCTCGCATTCAGGTCCTTGTGCAGATCTATATTGTATTTATTGCTTGTCCCTCCCTCCTCACACTTAGGTCCTTGTGCAGATCTATTTAATTTTTACTGCTTGTCCCTCCCTCCTCACAATTAGGTCCTTGTGCAGATCTATATCATTTTACTGCTTGCCCCTCTCTCCTCACACTTAGGTCCTTGTGCATATCTATATAATTTTTACTGCATGTCCCTCCCTCCTCACACTTAGGTTCTTGTGCAGATCTATATAATTGTTATTGCTTGTCCCTCCCTCCTCACACATAGGTCCTTGTGCAGATCTATATCCGCTTTAAAGCATGCCCCTCCATCCTCACACTTAGGTCCTTGTGCAGATCTATATAATTTTAACTGCTTGTCCCTCCCTCCTCACACTTAGGTCCTTGTGCAGATCTAGATCATTTTACTGCTTGTCCCCTCCCTCCTCACACTTAGGTCCTTGTGCAGATCTATATAATTTTTACTGCTTTCTCCTCCCTCCTCACACTTAGGTCCTTGTGCAGATCTATATAATTGTTGTTGCTTGCCCCTCCCTCCTCACACTTAGGTCCTTGTGCAGATATATATCATTTTTATTGCTTGCCCTTCCTCCTCACACTTAGGTCCATGTGCAGATCTATTTAATTTTTACTGCTTATCCAATCTCTCCTCACTCTTAGGTCCTTGTGCAGATCTATATCATTTTTACTGCTTGCCCCTCCCTCCTCACACTTAGGTCCTTGTGCAGATTTAGATTATTTTACTGCTTGTCCTCTCCCTCCTCACAATTAGGTCCTTGTGCAGATCTATATAATTTTCATTGCTTGTCCCTCCCTCCTCACACTTAGGTCCTTGTGCAGATCTATATCATTTTTACTGCTTTCCCCTCCTTCCTCACACTTAGGTCCTTGTGCAGATCTATATAATTGTTGTAGCTTGCCCCTCCCTCCTCACACTTAGGTCCTTGTGCTGATCAATATCATTTTTAATCCATGACCATCCCACCTAACACTTAGGTCCTTGTGCAGATCTATAGCATTTCACTGCTGCCCCTCCCTCCTCACATTTAGGTCCTTTTGCAGATCTATATCATATTTATTGCTTGTCCCTCCCTCCTCATACTTAGGTCCTTGTGCAGATCTTTATCATTTTTACTGCTTGCCCCTCCCTCCTCACACTTAGGTCCTTGTGCAGATCTAGATTATTTTACTGCTTGTCCCCTCCCTTCGCACACTTAGGTCCTTGTGCAAATCTATATTATTTTTACTGTTGGCCCCTCGCTCCTCACACTTAGGTTCTTCTGCAGATATATATCATTTGTATTGCTTGTCACACCCTCCTCGCATTCAGGTCCTTGTGCAGATCTATATTGTATTTATTGCTTGTCCCTCCCTCCTCACACTTAGGTCCTTGTGCAGATCTATTTAATTTTTACTGCTTGTCCCTCCCTCCTCACAATTAGGTCCTTGTGCAGATCTATATCATTTTACTGCTTGCCCCTCTCTCCTCACACTTAGGTCCTTGTGCATATCTATATAATTTTTACTGCATGTCCCTCCCTCCTCACACTTAGGTTCTTGTGCAGATCTATATAATTGTTATTGCTTGTCCCTCCCTCCTCACACATAGGTCCTTGTGCAGATCTATATCCGCTTTAAAGCATGCCCCTCCATCCTCACACTTAGGTCCTTGTGCAGATCTATATAATTTTAACTGCTTGTCCCTCCCTCCTCACACTTAGGTCCTTGTGCAGATCTAGATCATTTTACTGCTTGTCCCCTCCCTCCTCACACTTAGGTCCTTGTGCAGATCTATATAATTTTTACTGCTTTCTCCTCCCTCCTCACACTTAGGTCCTTGTGCAGATCTATATAATTGTTGTTGCTTGCCCCTCCCTCCTCACACTTAGGTCCTTGTGCAGATATATATCATTTTTATTGCTTGCCGTTCCTCCTCACACTTAGGTCCATGTGCAGATCTATTTAATTTTTACTGCTTATCCCATCCCTCCTCACTCTTAGGTCCTTGTGCAGATCTATATCATTTTTACTGCTTGCCCCTCCCTCCTCACACTTAGGTCCTTGTGCAGATTTAGATTATTTTACTGCTTGTCCTCTCCCTCCTCACAATTAGGTCCTTGTGCAGATCTATATAATTTTCATTGCTTGTCTCTCCCTCCTCACACTTAGGTCCTTGTGTAGATCTATATCATTTTTACTGCTTTCCCCTCCTTCCTCACACTTAGGTCCTTGTGCAGATCTATATAATTGTTGTAGCTTGCCCCTCCCTCCTCACACTTAGGTCCTTGTGCTGATCAATATCATTTTTAATCCATGACCATCCCACCTAACACTTAGGTCCTTGTGCAGATCTATAGCATTTCACTGCTGCCCCTCCCTCCTCACATTTAGGTCCTTTTGCAGATCTATATCATATTTATTGCTTGTCCCTCCCTACTCACACTTAGGTCATTTGCAAATCTCTGTCATTTTTACTGCTTGTACCTCTCTCCTCACACTTTGGTCCTTGTGCAGATCTATATAATTTTTACTGCTTGTCCCTCCCTCCTCACACTTACGTCCTTGTGCAGATCTATATCATTTTTACTGCTTGTCCCTCCCTCCTCACACTTAGGTTCTTGTGCAGATCTATATAATTTTTACTGCTTGCCCCTCCCTCCTCACACTTTGGTCCTTGCGCAGGTCTAGATAATTTTACTGCTTGTCCCCTCCCTCCTCACACTTAGGTCCTTGTGCAGATCAATATCATTTTTACTGCTTGCCCCTCCCTCCTCACACTTAGGTCCCTGTGCAGATCTAGATCATTTTACTGCTTGTCCTCTCCCTCCTCACAATTAGGTCCTTGTGCAGATCTATATAATTTTCATTGTTTGTTCCTCCCTCCTCACACTTAGGTCCTTGTGCAGATCTATATAATTTTTACTGCTTTCACCTCCCTCCTCACACTTAGGTCCTTGTGCAGATCTATATAATTGTTGTAGCTTGCCCCTCCCTCCTCACACTTAGGTCCTTGTGCTGATCTATATCATTTTTAATCCGTGCCCATCTCACCTAACACTTTGGTCCTTGTGCAGATCTATAGCATTTCACTGCTGCCCCTCCCTCCTCACATTTAGGTCCTTTTGCAGATCTATATAATATTTATTGCTTTCCCCTCCTTCCTCACACTTAGGTCCTTGTGCAGATCTATATAATTGTTGTAGCTTGCCCCTCCCTCCTCACACTTAGGTCCTTGTGCTGATCAATATCATTTTTAATCCATGACCATCCCACCTAACACTTAGGTCCTTGTGCAGATCTATAGCATTTCACTGCTGCCCCTCCCTCCTCACATTTAGGTCCTTTTGCAGATCTATATCATATTTATTGCTTGTCCCTCCCTCCTCATACTTAGGTCCTTGTGCAGATCTTTATCATTTTTACTGCTTGCCCCTCCCTCCTCACACTTAGGTCCTTGTGCAGATCTAGATTATTTTACTGCTTGTCCCCTCCCTTCGCACACTTAGGTCCTTGTGCAAATCTATATTATTTTTACTGTTGGCCCCTCGCTCCTCACACTTAGGTTCTTCTGCAGATATATATCATTTGTATTGCTTGTCACACCCTCCTCGCATTCAGGTCCTTGTGCAGATCTATATTGTATTTATTGCTTGTCCCTCCCTCCTCACACTTAGGTCCTTGTGCAGATCTATTTAATTTTTACTGCTTGTCCCTCCCTCCTCACAATTAGGTCCTTGTGCAGATCTATATCATTTTACTGCTTGCCCCTCTCTCCTCACACTTAGGTCCTTGTGCATATCTATATAATTTTTACT